>NC_064623.1:203150776-203453806 GCF_023898315.1 Schistocerca nitens
AAACCAAATACCGGTTTTCCTAGTTCTAACTTCAAAATTCCCTTAATGGCGACATACTTTCAAAAAGCCTTTCATCCCCTATTTCACCTCATTAGAAGTGGAATTTCGGGCAGTCCCTTCTTAAACGATGCCAGCAGTATAAGATACACACAACCTCTCCAAATTTAAAGTTTCTATCCTTCGAGGTTTGGACTGGGCGATAATGAGACATTGATTCAATCCGACCCTATTTCACTCTCTTAGAGACTGAATTTCCAAAAACAGTGAAACACGTATTTTTCCAACTCTAACCGGGAAAACAAATAACAATTTTCAAACATGTAGCTCTAAAAATGCTTTCGCAAAGAAATATTTTCATAAAACATTTCCCCCATATTTCACCCCCTCAGGGACTGAATTTCCCAAAACAGTAATATGCGTATGTTTTATTTCTAACAGAGAAGTCTAGTAAAAATTTTCGTACATTTAGCTTCAAAACTGCTTGCACAATGAAATATTTCCATGAAAACTTTCATCCTCCGTTTCACTCTCCATAGAGATTGAACATCCAAAAACAGTGAAACTTGTATTTTCTTTCTCTAACTGAGAAACCAAATTTAAATTTTCATAGATTTAAAAATGCTTTCATAATAAAATATTTTCATAAAAAATATCACCCCGTTTTCACCCACTTAGATGCTCAATGGAGTGTTGCCATGTATGGAAGTGAAACATGGACGATAAGTAGTTTGGACAAGAAGATAATAGAAGCTTTCGAAATGTGGTGCTACAGAAGAATGCTGAAGATAAGGTGGGTAGATCACGTAACTAATGAGGAGGTATTGAATAGGATTGGGGAGAAGAGAAGTTTGTGGCACAACTTGACTAGAAGAAGGGATCGGTTGGTAGGACATGTTTTGAGGCATCAAGGAATCACAAATTTAGCATTGGAGGGCAGCGTGGAGGGTAAAAATCGTAGAGGGAGACCAAGAGATCAATACACTAAGCAGATTCAGAAGGATGTAGGTTGCAGTAGATACTGGGAGATGAGGGAGCTTGCACAGGATAGAGTAGCATGGAGAGCTGCATCAAACCAGTCTCAGGACTAAAGACCACAACAACAACAAGATGCTTAATTTCCAAACACACTCAAACACGTATTTTTTATATGTACCCGAGAAGTTAAATAGAAATGTTCATAGATGTGGTTTTAAAAGTACTTTAGCGATACTTTAATAATGATATATTTTCAAAAAAATGAAAAAAAGAAAAAGCTTTCACTGACTGTTTCACCCCCATAGGGTTAATCCTCCAAAAATACTAAAACGCGTATTTCTTCTGGCGGAGAAACCAAATACCATTTTTCGTAGGTCTAGCTTCAAAATTGCCTTAATAGCAATATTAAAAATAAAACAGCCATCCCTTATATCACCCCCTTAGGTTTAGAATTTCGATAAGTCCCTTATTAAACGACACCTGCAGTATAAGATCCACTCCTTCTCCAAATTTCAAGTTTCTATCCTTAGGTGTTTGGGCTGGACATTGCCCCTAACATATAGACATAGTGCCGAAAGACGTTTTACTTGCTCCACCACACTGACAACATCGAGGTGTCTCCGAAGCCACCCCTACCGTATTTTGATTATTTTCCTTCCTTCTCATTTTCGTATGTACTTTGAACCTGGACACTTCGATGACACTTTTCCTTATTCTTACGCTTGGGCTATAACCTGAGCCCAGCATTCCCGCATTCCTTTCCACTACTGTTATTAACCTCTTCAATCCACCGCTTCTAATATTGCCGTTTCTTGCATACCAAGGTGCTGTGAGAGTTTCTTCTTGAGATGAATGCGTTCATGAATATCCTCTAGTGTCCCCCCACTTCTTGCAGAATGTTTTCTATCTCAATGAACCTCGCCTACTTGGTTTTATTCTGGAGAAGACCTTTTTGAGAAACCTTTTAGACGTCATAGAGCAATATCTCAGTAGCAAAGAATGCTCACCCTAAGAATGATATCTGTGATCATTTTTTTTACATGCGTATAGAGTTAATGGTTGTGTGGACTCCTAAACTCACCAACTTCTTTGACTACACATCAGAGTTTTCTGCTGTCTTTTTCTTGTTTCTGCCTTAGGCAGATGGAGGGAATATTTTGAAGAGTTGCTCAATGTAGGTGAAAATACGATCAGTAATGTTTCAGATTTCGATGTATAATGGGATAGGAATGATGATGGAAATACGATCACATTTGAGGAATTGGAGAAAATGGTCAATAGATTGCAGTGCAATAAAGCGTCTGGGGTGGATGAAATTAAGTCGGAACTCATCAAATACAGTGGAATGTCAGGTCTTAAATGGCTACACAGGATAATTGAAATGGCGTGGGAATCGGGACAGGATCCATCAGACTGGACGAAAGCAGTAATCACGACAATCTTTAAACATGGAAACAGAAAAGATTGCAACAACTATAGAGGTATCTCTTTAATCAGCGTTGTGGGTAAAATCTTCTCAGGTATTGTTGAAACGAAAGAGCGAGTGTTAGTTGAGGATAAACTGGATGAAAATCAGTGTAGGTTTAGGCCTCCTAGAGGTTGTCAGGACCAGATCTTTAGCTTACGGCAAATAATGGAGAGGTGTTACGAGTTGAACAGGGAATTGTATCTATGCTTTATAGACCTAGAGAAAGCATATGACCGGGTTCCTAGGAGGAAGTTATTGTCTGTTCCACGAGATTATGGAGTAGGAGGCAAACTTTTGCAAGCAATTAAAGGTCTTTACATAGATAGTCAGACAGCAGTTAGAGTTGACGGTAAATTGAGTTCATGGTTCAGAGTAGTTTCAGGGGTAAGACAAGGCTGCAACCTGTCTCCACTGTTGTTCACATTATTTATGGATCATATGTTGAAAACAATAGACTGGCTGGGTGAGATTAAGATATGTGAACACAAAATAAGCAGTCTCGAATATTCGGATGACTTAGTTGTGATGGAGATTCGATTGAAAGTTTTCAGAATAATATTTCAGAGCTAGATCAGAAATGTAAGGACTATGGTATAAAGATTAGGATCTCCAAAACGAAAGTAATGTCAGTGGGAAAGATATATAAACGGATTGAGTGCCAAATAGGAGGAACAAAGTTAGAATAGGTGAACGGTTTCAAGTACTTAGGATGCATATTCTCACAGGATGGCAACATAGTGAAAGAACTGGAAGCGAGGTGTAGCAAAGCTAATGCAGTGAGCACTCAGCTACGATCTACTCTCTTCTGCAAGGAGGAAGTCAGTACCAAGGCTAAGTTATCTGTGCACCGTTCAATCTTTCGACCAACTTTGTTGTATGGGAGCGAAAGCTGGGTGGATTCAGGTTACCTTATCAACAAGGTTGAGGTTACGGATATGAAAGTAGCGAGGATGATTGCAGGTACTAGTAGATGGGAACAATGGCAGGAGGGTGTCCACAATGAGGAAATCAAAGAAAAACTGGGAATGAACTCTATAGATGTAGCAATCTGGGCGAACAGGCTTAGATGGTGGGGTCATGTTACACGCATGGGAGAAGCAAGAAGATAGAAGAGACTCATGGGTTCAGCAGTAGATGGTAGGAGAAGTCGGGGTAGACCAAGGAGAAGGTACATGGATTCGTTAAAGAATGATTTTGAAGTAATAGGCTTAACATCAGAAGAGGCACCAATGTTAGCACTGAATAGGGGATCATGGAGGAATTTTATAAGGGGGACTATGTTCCAGACTGAACGCTGAAAGGCATAATCAGTCTTAGTCTTAAATGATGATGATGACAATTTCTCAGTCAGCGACTATTTATCGCAAAGCATTCTACAGAATACGGGCTCTGCCGTCATATCACTATGCTGTAAGCTATCTGCGCACTGAAACTTTTTGGCATGCTGTGTGCCGGAGTGAGGCTCGAAATCATCCTTTGCTTTCTGTGGGCGTGTGCTCTACCGACTAAGACACCCAAGCTCAGCTTAACTTCCGCCAGTACTTCATTTCAGTAGAGGGAAAATTTCATTCTGGGAGAAACTCCAGGCTGTTGCTACACCACTTCTCCGCAATATCCTTTCTTCCAGGGGTGCTAGTCCAGCACGTTTCGCTGAAGAACTTTTGTCAGAGAGATGAGGTACTGGCCGAATCTAATCCGTGATGACGTGGGTCATGCTTGCAGTTGAGTTGGTAGAGCACTTGGTCGCGAAAGGGAAACGTCCCGAGTTCGAGTCACGGTCCACTACACAGTTTTAATCTTCCAGGAAGTTTCATATGAGAGTAAAGATCCCTCGAGAGTTCGTCAACTGATACTGATTTCTTCTTATAAACTCTTTCGGCTATATAATATGCTATTTAGATTTTTTTCTGATTCATTGTCAGCAGCTCATTCATTCATCTCTCCTTCTCACGGACCACTTTGTCGCGTGCACAGTGGAAAAGTAGGAGAAGACATTCCATCTCTTTTACTCCTGATCCGATGTAAAAAAACACGTGAAATCTGTGCCGTAAACTTCACTTTGAAGGTAATATCAGTAGGGTCTGTCGGGTAATAGCCTTTGTTTCGTTATTCTAGACAATTTTATTTTTTTAATATTTCGAGAGGATTTATTCAGTCAATTGGATCATGAGCTCTTTCAGAACATGCCATGGTCACTACGAATGTATTGCCTCTGCATTTAACGTAAGAGAAAACACATTTAAGATTCGTGTTCTGGTTTGCACACGAACGTCGTCTGCTGAAACTGTATTTTGATACCGTTTTTATTTTGCAGTCAAGTTGTATGTCACAAGACTTATTGTTCCGTTGCCTGTTCCTGCCCTCATTCCACCCCCAGGAACCCACACACGTAACACCCCACCGCACACCCACTTATTTAAAATGATGTGGGTGGTGCAAAATGTTTTTGAGCAATTTTCCTTAGCGCTGCGTGAAGTTCTATTCGCCGCGATAGCTTAAGAATGATTCTGGCATAAACTTTGCCTTCTATGTCTCTCCACGAGTTGACGTAAACTGAGATCCACTGCAGCAGCAGGCAATCAACAGTGAGTTTCTTTGCAGTTCGTATCCGCGCTGTTGTATTTCTACTTCACCAATGACCGTTCGCCTAATTGACCACGGACGTCCGCAGCTTCGGCGACAAAGCCACAGCCGACGCAGACCAGCTAATGGCTAATGCACGGTGGGATCCCGGCGCTAAATTTCGTCCCACTCAACCAGAATGGCGGACGACCGCAACTGAGTCACATTTACGCTCGGGTATCGTTCTAGCTGCCATTAGCGCTTCCGTTGCACGCTTACGGGGCGTTCATAATGGAACCTGAAATGCTCGCCGGGTATGCGCACCTCTGTGCCCGTTAAATGAGCCACTTTTCACCCAAACGCCCGGCCCTATCGTTAACTTCAGTACGAAACGCTGGAACAGGTGAAAATTTCGGCTATCTGATCGTTCCAGTTGGTGCTTTCGGACAGAGCTCTAAACGGGAGCAGTTTTAAGCTGCAGCATGGGTGGAATGCGGCGTCCTTCGATACCAACAGTACCGAAAAAAAGAAAGCAACACCAGCAAGGGCAAGATCATTCTATTGATAGGTACTTGATCTTTGTAGGAGTATATGATAACAAATTCAACCCAAATGAAATACATATGTCATAGTAAATCTTGGCTAAACACTTGCATCGACACAAAACCTACCCTCGCGCCATTCGGCAATGCTGAAGCGCACTGTCGCATGAAAACGATCAAAAACGTGCGGGATGGCATCCTGCAATGGATTGTCCCACACGTCTTGAACTTTTTGTTGCAATTCGAGAATGGCTCTTGCAGGCTTTCGAGAACGACTAAGTTCAAACTTTTCCATGTCCCATAAGAACACTACTCGCCATTAAAATTGCTACACCACGAAGATGACGTGCTGCAGACGCGACATTGAACCGACAGGAAGAAGATGCTGTGATACGCAAGTGATGAGCTTTTCAGAGCATTCACACAAGGTTAGCGCCGGTGGCGACACCTACAAAGTGCTGACATGAGGAAACTTTCCAAACGATGTCTCATTCACAAAGAGCAGTTGACCGGCGTTGCCTGGTGAAACGTTGTTGTGGTGCCTCGTGTAAGCCGACCGGAGTAGCCGTGCGGTTCTAGGCGCTACAGTCTGGGGCCGAGCGACCGCTACGGTCGCAGGTTCGAATCCTGTCTCGGGCATGGATGTGTGTGACGTCCTAAGTTTGTTTAGGTTTAAGTAGTTCTAAGTTCTAGGCGACTGATGACCTCAGAAGTTTAGTCGCATAGTGCTCAGAGCCATTTCTGAGCCTCGTGTAAGGAGGAGAAATGCGTACCATCACGTTTCCGACTTTGATGAAGGTCGGATTGTAGCCTATCGCAATTGCGGTTTATCGTATCGCGACATTGCTGCTCGCGTTGGTCGAGATCCAATGACTGTTAGCAGAATATGGAATCGGTGGGTTCATGAGGGTAATACAGAACGCCGTGCTGGATCCCAACGGCCTCGTATCACTAGCAGTCGAGATGACAGGATCTTGTCCGCATGGCTGTAACGTTTCGATCCCTGAGTCAACAGATGGAGACGTTTGCAAGACAACAACCATCTGCACGAACAGTTCGACGACGTTTGCAGCAGCATGGACTATTAGCTCGGAGACCATGGCTGCGGTTACCCTTGACGCTGCATCACAGACAGGAGCGCCAGCGATGGTGTACTCAAAGACGAACCTGGGTGCACGAATGGCAAAACGTCATTTTTTCGGATGAATCCAGGTTCTGTTTACAGCATCAAGATGGTCACATCCGTGTTTGGCGACATCGCGGCGAACGCACATTGGAAGCGTGTATTCGTCACCGCCATACTGGCGTATCACCTGGCGTGATGACATGGGGTGCCATTGGTTACACGTCTCGGTCACCTCTTGTTCGCATTGACGGCACTTTGAACAGTGGATGTTACATTTCAGATGTGTTACGACCCGTGGCTCTACTCTTCATTCGATCCCTGCGAAACCGTACATTTCAGCAGGATAATGCACCATCTCATGTTGCAGGTCCTGTACGGGCCTTTCTGGATACAGAAAATGTTCGACTGCTGCCCTGGCCAGCATATTCTCCAGATCTGTCACCAAATGAAAACGTCTGGTCAATGGTGGCTGAGCAACTGGCTTGTCACAATATGCCAGTCACTACTCTTGATGTACTGTGGTATTGTGTTGAAGCTGCATGAGCAGCTGTACCTGTACACGCCATCCAAGCTCTGTTTGACTCAATGCCGTTATTACGGCCAGAGGTGGTTGTTCTGGATACTGATTTCTCAGAATCTATGCACCCAAATTGCTTGAAAATGTACTCACATGTCAGTTCTAATATATAATTTTTGGCAAATGAATACCCGTTTATTATCTGCATTTCTTCTTGGTGCAGCAATTTTAATGGCCAGTAGTGTATTTACACTCCTGGAAATGGAAAAAAGAACACATTGACACCGGTGTGTCAGACCCACCATACTTTCTCCGGACACTGCGAGAGGGCTGTACAAGCAATGATCACACGCACGGCACAGCGGACACACCAGGACCCGCGGTGTTGGCCGTCGAATGGCGCTAGCTGCGCAGCATTTGTGCACCGCCGCCGTCAGTGTCAGCCAGTTTGCCGTGGCATACGGAGCTCCATCGCAGTCTTTAACACTGGTAGCATGCCGCGACAGCGTGGACGTGAACCGTATGTGCAGTTGACGGACTTTGAGCGAGGGCGTATAGTGGGCATGCGGGAGGCCGGGTGGACGTACCGCCGAATTGCTCAACACGTGGGGCGTGAGGTCTCCACAGTACATCGATGTTGTCGCCAGTGGTCGGCGGAAGGTGCACGTGCCCGTCGACCTGGGACCGGACCGCAGCGACGCACGGATGCACGCCAAGACCGTAGGATCCTACGCAGTGCCGTAGGGGACCGCACCGCCACTTCCCAGCAAATTAGGGACACTGTTGCTCCTGGGGTATGGGCGAGGACCATTCGCAACCGTCTCCATGGAGCTGGGCTACGGTCCCGCACACCGTTAGGCCGTCTTCCGCTCACGCCCCAACATCGTGCAGCCCGCCTCCAGTGGTGTCGCGACAGGCGTGAATGGAGGGACGAATGGAGACGTGTCGTCTTCAGCGATGAGAGTCGCTTCTGCCTTGGTGCCAATGATGGTCGTATGCGTGTTTGGCGCCGTGCAGGTGAGCGCCACAATCAGGACTGCATACGACCGAGGCAC
This sequence comes from Schistocerca nitens, assembly GCF_023898315.1. Taxonomy (NCBI): domain Eukaryota; kingdom Metazoa; phylum Arthropoda; class Insecta; order Orthoptera; family Acrididae; genus Schistocerca; species Schistocerca nitens. The sequence continues at coordinate 203,159,022 of NC_064623.1, forward strand.
ACAGGGCCAACACCCGGCATCATGGTGTGGGGAGCGATCTCCTACACTGGCCGTACACCACCGGTGATCGTCGAGGGGACACTGAATAGTGCACGGTACATCGAAACCGTCATCGAACCCATCGTTCTACCATTCCTAGACTGGCAAGGGAACTTGCTGTTCCAACAGGACAATGCACGTCAGCATGTATCCCGTGCCACCCAACGTGCTCTAGAAGGTGTAAGTCAACTACCCTGGCCAGCAAGATCTCCGGATCTGTCCCCCATTGAGCATGTTTGGGACTGGATGAAGCGTCGTCTCACGCGGTCTGCATGTCCAGCACGAACGCTGGTCCAACTGAGGCGCCAGGTGGAAATGGCATGGCAAGCCGTTCCACAGGACTACATCCAGCATCTCTACGATCGTCTCCATGGGAGAATAGCAGCCTGCATTGCTGCGAAAGGTGGATATACACTGTACTAGTGCCGATATTGTGCATGCTCTGTTGCCTGTGTCTATGTGCCTGTGGTTCTGTCAGTGTGATTATGTGATGTATCTGACCCCAGGAATGTGTCAATAAAGTTTCCCCTTCCTGGGACAATGAAATCACGGTGTTCTTATTTCAATTTCCAGGAGTGTAATTGGCTAAAGATCTCGTGATCTTAAGGAAAGATGATTTCCAAGGCATGAAGACTACGTGCATTGTCCTGCTGAAAAAGCACATCATCTTCCTGTCGAAGAAATGGCAGTAGCATAGGGCTAAACACCTATTTAGAACAGCGGGCACTGCTTCTTGTATCATTCAGAAACACCAAATGTGACCGCAAGCTGAATCTCATGGTCCCCCCAGACCAAGAAGCGGGTTTGGGAACTGTGTGTCAAGGGCGTACGAACTCTTGAATAGGCACCTCATCAGGACCACTGCACACCACGTGTACATCGACCACTCCCATACAGACAGAACCTACTCTCGTCAATGAAGATAGTAGAGCGCCAATCCACTCTCCAGTCAACTTTTTTCACGACACTGTGCTTGGTGGTGTCATGGTGTCAGTTGTAGCCTGGCCAGAGACACAAATGATTTTCGATCTGCTGTAAGCAGTCTCTTCGCAGTACTCCTTTGTGACAGAGCAGGAGCAATATATCCCTGACTTTCTTCCCTGGATGGAACGGTGGGCCACTGCTACTTGTAGACCGACCTTAACGTGCCTCTGTATTACGCGGACATCCATAAACTGGTCTGTTGTCGTTGTGGTCTTCAGTCCAGAGACTCGTTTGATGCAGCTCTCCAGTAAAGCTGCATGCCCTCGGGAAAAATTACAGCTGTAGTTTCCCCTTGCTTTCAGCCGTTCGCAGTACCAGCACAGCAAGGCCGTTTTGGTTAATGTTACAAGGCCAGATCAGTCAACCACCCAGACTGTTGCCTCTGCAACTACTGAAAAGGCTGCTGCCCCTCTTCAGGAACCACACGTTTGTCTGGCCTCTCGACAGATACCCCTCCGTTGTGGTTGTACCTACGGTACGGCTATCTGTATCGCTGAGGCACACAAGCCTCCCCACCAACGGCAAGGTCCATGGTTCATGGGAGGTGGGGGGTGGGGGGGGGGGGGGGGCGAAACTGGTCTACGGGTGTGAAAATGTTCCACATACCACGAATGAAAATAGCGACGCACCAACAATGTATTGTCCCCAAGATGTGCAGCAATCTGTCGATACATTGATGCCGGCCGGGGGGACCGAGCGGTTCTAGGCGCTACAGTCTGGAGCGGCGCGACCACTACGGTCGCAGGTTCGAATCCTGCCTCGGGCATCGATGTGTGTGATGTCCTTAGGTTAGTTAGGTTTAAGTAGTTCTAAGTTCTAGGGGACTGATGACCTTACAAATTAAGTCCCATAGTGCTCAGAGCCATTTGAACCATTTTTGATACATTGATCCAGTTCCCGCAAGCCCATTAATATGGCCCCGTTCAAATTCCTGAAGATGGGCAGTAGTTCGCAGTGATAGGTGGGGTGTGGTTGTACCATAGAATGAATGTTGCACAGACTGTTCGCCGTAATGGCTCTTGTGTAAGAGCACATGAACACCCTAACTTTTGACACCTTGCGGATTTATTGGTTATTTTTCTTTGAGGGCTGTTAAATGTAATATAAATGCAGTAATCTGAACTATACGGCACTAAATGTACCGCGCTATGCTACATTGCCCCTGTAGACTCGGTGACATTTGCCATCTGGATCACGAGCACACCTTCGGTTGTGCACGTTTTAAGGAGCTCTTGCGCGTGCATCACTGGCGTGACGTAATTGCCTTACAGGCGAGATACATACGTGTTTGACAAACACTGTGCACGCTCAACGGCGTGCACTGCTATCCCTTGCCGCTGAACTACAGTTTACGTCAGTGCCACCAGGTGGTAGCACACTACAGTCCACTTGCTGCACGGATTAGCAGATGGTAATGTTCATGACTATCAACGTTTTCATCGGGACAGATTTCCAGAACGACGGTGTCGCTACAGTAGTGCATACGAGGCAACGGATCGTCGTCTTTGGGAGAATAAGACGGCCCTGGCTACTACTCAGGATTGTGGAAACCTAGATGACGGAGGAAAGCTAAGCCTGAGGAGGAATTATTTTCATTATTTTCATCAAGGCAGCGACAACAGCAACCGTTACGAAATTCTCTCGAATGAAAAGCAGCCCACAATTGCACTAAATTATGTTTATTTTAAAACTTGAACTTATTTTCTGCTATAATAATATAGCACCAATTAAATGAAAAATGTCTTAGCCCAGCGGCTGCGTCAAGGCCAATAAAATAGCTTCAACAGACATAAGCCTGTTTCGAACGTAAGTAAAATTACATATGGTACGGTATGTTCATCCACGGAGAAGAAATGAAACTTTGAGGTTCGCCGATGACATTGTAATTCTGTCAGAGACAGCAAAGGACTTGGAAGAGCAGTTGAATGGAATGGGCAGTGTCTGGAAAGGAGGATATAAAACATCAACAAAAGCAAAACGAGGATAATGGAAATTAGTCGAATTAAGTCGGGTGATGCTGAGGGAATTAGATTAGGAAATGAGACACTTAAAGTAGTAAAGGAGCTTTGTTATTTGGGGAGCAAAATGACTGATTATGGTCGAAGTAGAGAAGATATAAAATGTAGACTGCCAATGGCAAGGAAAGCGTTTCTGAAGAATAGAAATTTGTTAATATCGAGTATAGATTTAAGTGTCAGGAAGTCGTTTCTGAAAGTATTTCTATGGAGTGTAGCCATGTATGGAAGTGAAACATAGATGAAAAATAGTTTGGACAAGAAAAGAATAGAAGCTTTTGAAATGTGGTGCTACAGAAGAATGCTGAAGATCAGATGGGTACATCACATAACTAATGAGGAGGTATTGAATAGAATTGGGAGAAGAGGAGTTTGTGACACAACTTGACTAGAAGAAGGGATCGGTTGGTAGGACATGTTCTGAGGCATCAAGGGATCACCAATTTAGTACTGGAGGGCACCATGGAGGGTAAAAATCGTAGAGGGAGACCAAGAGATGAATACACTAAGCAGTTTCAGAAGGTTGCAGTAGTTACTGGGAGATGAAGAAGCTTGAACAGGATAGAGTAGCATGGAGAGCTGCATCAAACCAGGCTCAGGACTGAAGACCACAACAACAACAGCATGTTCATTGATTAGTGTGTATGACTTCTGATGAAGGCTACATTATAATAGCTTAAAATAAACGTAATTTAGTGTAACTGTGGTCTGTTTTTCATTCGAGACCCGAGGAGGAACTTCTTCGTGGAGTTGACAAAAACGATAATGACAGTGTACGACATTAAGTCCAACGCGTAATCTTCACCACATGACTGCAAGTAGAGTGCTAGTTGCAAGCACTTTGTACGAGGTACATTCAAGTTCTAAGGCCTCCGATTTTGTTCTAATTAACTACTCACCCGAAATCGCTGAAACTGGCGTTACTTCTCGACGTAATCGCCCTGCAGACGTACACATTTTTCACAACGCTGACGCCATGACTCCATGGCAGCGGCGAAGGCTTCTTTAGGAGTCTGTTTTGACCACTGGAAAATCGCTGAGGCAATAGCAGCACGGCTGGTGAATGTGCGGCCACGGAGAGTGTCTTTCACTATTGGAAAAAGCCAAAAGTCACTAGGAGCCAGGTCAGGTGAGTAGGGAGCATGAGGAATCACTTCAAAGTGGTTATCACGAAGAAACTGTTGCGTAACGTTAGATAGATGTGGGGTTGCGTTGTCTTGGTGAAACAGCACACGCGCAGCCCTTCCCGGACGTTTTTGTTTCAGTGCAGGAAGGAATTTGTTCTTCAAAACATTTTCGTAGGATGCACCTGTTACCGTAGTGCCCTTTGGAACGCAATGGGTAAGGATTACGCCCTCGCTGTCCCAGAACATGGACACCATCATTTTTTCAGCACTGGCGGTTACCCGAAATGCTTTTGGTGGCGGTGAATCTGTGTGCTTCCATTGAGCTGACTGGCGCTTTGTTTCTGGATTGAAAAATGGCATCCACGTCTCATCCATTGTCACAACTGACGAAAAGAAAGTCCCATTCATGCTGTCGTTGCGCGTCAACATTGCTTGGCAACATGCCACACGGGCAGCCATGTGGTCGTCCGTCAGCATTCGTGGCACCCACCTGGATGACACTTTTCGCATTTTCAGGTCGTCATGCAGGATTGTGTGCACAGGACACACAGAAATGCCAACTCTGGAAGCGATCTGTTCAACAGTCATTCGGCGATCCCCCAAATCAATTCTCTCCACTTTTTCGATCGTGTCGTCAGACCGGCTTGTGCGAGCCCGAGGTTGTTTCGGTTTGTTGTCACACGATGTTCTGCCTTCATTAAACTGTCACACCCATGAACGCACTTTCGACACATCCATAACTCCATCACCACATGTCTCATTCAACTGTCGATGAATTTCAATTGGTTTCACACCACGCAAATTCAGAAAACGAATGATTGCACGCTGTTCAAGTAAGGAAAACGTCGCCATTTTAAGTATTTAAAAGTTCTCATTCTCGCCGCTGGCGGTAAAATTCCATCTGCCGTACGGTACTGCCATCTCTGGGACGTATTGACAATGAACGCGGCCTCATTTTAAAACAATGCGCATGTTTCTATCTCTTTCCAGTCTGGAGAAAAAAATCGGTGGCCTTAGAACTTGAATGCACCTCGTATCCGTACTTGTACAGCGTATGCAGGCACTATCAACAGCTGATTTTCCTGCACCGGTACACTTCTGGAATCGTTCGTTCAGCAATCTGTGAAACGTCGTTTTAGGGCAAATGTGCTGTTCAAGGAAGACGGTTCGTGTTAATGTGATCAGATTGTTAATTTTCACAATCAGCACGTATTGGCTGTCGAGAATCCTCACGAAACTGTGCAAACACATCATCAACAAATATTTTCTGTCAATCTTTGGGCGTATATTGTTCGCGGTAGTTTGTTACAGCCTCAGGTTCTTCCAGGCAGGTTCAACGGAGAAACCACGCATTCTTCGAGAGGTTGGGTTGGGTTGTTTGGGGGAAGAGACCAAACATCGAGGTCATCGGTCTCATCGGATTAGGGGAGGACGGGGAAGGAAGTCAGCCGGCCGGCCGTTGTGGCCGAGCAGTTCTAGGCGCTTCAGGCTTGAACCACGCGGCTGCTACGGTCGCAGGTTCGAATCCTGCCTCGGGCACACATGTGTGTGATGTCCTTAGGTTAGGTTTAAGTAGTTCTAAGTTCTAGGGGACTGATGACCTGAGATGATAAGTCCCATAGTGCTCAGAGCCATTTGAACCATTTGAAACAGTACACGTCTCTAGGAATGTCCAGCACATCAGCGGTTGACTAAAACTAAACTAAACTCCTTCCGAACGGGCCATGAAGGTCCTACGATACCGGCTGGCCGCCATGTCATCCTCAGTCCAGTGCGTCACTGGGATGCGGGTATGGAGGGGCATGTGGTCAGCACACCGCGCTCCCGACAGTATGTCAGTTTCCGAGACCGGAGGGGCTACTTCTCGATCAAGTAGCTCTTCAGTTTGCCTCACAAGGGCTGAGTGCACTCCACTTGCCAACAGCACTCGGCAGACCGGATGGTCACCCATCAAAGTGCTAGCCCAGCCCGACAGCGCTTAACTTTGGTGATCTGAGGGGAACCGGTGTTATCAATGCGGCGAGGCCGTTGGTATTCAGTCCGACGACGGTCCGATACACGTGTGGTTGGCAGCGGAGGGCGATTTGAACATTTTATTTAGTAAAGCGTTTCAAACGTGCTAATGCGTTCTTTTCCTGTGTGTTTCATGATTAATGAGTCGAAAAATGGTAGAAAACAGAGTTCTAACATGGAAATACGGCGTTTACGCACCCGTGTACGTACAACACAAACAATGCAGTCATATTAATGTGACCGCCGCCTCTATCTTCGAAGTCTGCATATGCCAGAAGGCAGCAGTAGCAGTGAAGTGTATATAAAACTTGTCGGGGGGGAGGGGGGGCGTGGAAAACAGTGCAGTCGATTACATAATGAGGAGAGCGATTGATCATACGTCCAGAAGGGCATCAGCATTGGCTTTCGAGACAAGGATGGAAGCATTTCCGAAACGATCAAGTTTGTAAACTGTTCGCGTTCTCGCGTGGTTGAAGTACACTGCTGGCCACCGTAAATGCAACACCAAGAAAGACAAGAGGTAGCACAACAAAATTTATGTTGTAGATAACATGTTGACCAAGTATCACATGATTACGTTTACAGACGTCTGTGACATGTGGTTCCTGCCAGAATCGGTAGCCAGAGTAGCCGCCATTGTTGGAGATCACCGCTGCCACACGTCTCGGCATTGAGTCAAAGAGACGTTGGATGTGTTCCTGGGGTACAGCAGCCCAAGCAGCTTCCACACGTTGCCAAAGATCATCTGGTATGGCAGCTGGGGATGTAATCTGGGTCACTCGTTGAGCAACCATGGACCACATGTTTTCTATCGACGAAAGATCCGGAGAGCGAGCCGGCCAGGGAAGCAATTCAATCCTGTTATTGACGGAGAACCTTTGGACAATGCGTGCCACGTGTGGTCGCGCATTATCCTGTTGAAATATGGCTGTGGCCGAGCCCTGAGGGTAAGGAAGGACAACTGGCACCAGCACCTCGGATATGTAGCGCCGGCTATTTAAAGTACCGCCAATGCGTACTAGAGGCGTGCGAGGGTAATATCCAATACCGCCCCATACCATAATACCCGGTGCAAGACCAGTGTGGCGGTGCATAATGCAGCTGTCCAGCATCCTCTCTCCACGGTGTCTCCACACTCGAATCCGACCATCGTGGTGCTGCAGACAGAAGCGTCCCTCGTCAGTAAAGACAACGTCATTCCATTCTGCTGTCCACATCCGTCTGTCATCACACCATTGGTGACGGAGACGTCTGTGGTTCTGCGTCAATGGTAGACGAAGCAATGGACGTCTTGCGGACAGACCACTCTGCTGTAAACGGCGTCGAATGGTACGCGCAGACACTGGATGATGCGTTACAGACGCAATGTGCTGTGCTATGGTTCGGGATGTCACCGAGCGATCCGTCACTGCCATGCGCACAATTTGCCTATCAGCACGTGCAGTGGTGCACCGAGGTGAATGCGATCGACCACGTCGGTCCGTCGTACCCTCCTGCATCCAACGGTCACATATCCGCATTACAGCTGTTTGGTTTCGTCCAACACGACTAGCGATTTCTCTGTCGGTAATCCACAATCTCGGTAAGCCACTATCCTTCCTCTGTCGAACTCGGATACTTGATCAAACGATGTTCGCTGTTGTCTACGAGGCATAACTGATCGTCTTGTGAAACAACCACAAGGTAAACACACGTGCCGAACGTACACTCGTCGAAATCGCCAAGCCTTAAATGGCGCTATGAGGTGGCGCCACAGGCGCGCGTGATGTGCGTCTGCGCTGAAATCCTAATCAGTTGCATATCTCATCGCTGCAAACCCATGGTGTAAATTTCACTTGATTCGGATGCTTCCTTCAGGGTGTTGCATTTACGGTGGCCAGCAGTGTATATCACGTATGGCAAAATGGCGCTACCCAAAACCGGCCCCTAGTCAGCTGTGGTGTGCTCTGGGCCATAGACAACCGGGGATGAACGAAGATGTGTAAAGGCGAATATTCATACTACTGTCCAGGTATCTGAGTGGTCAGGACGACGGAATGTCATACCAAACGACCCGGGTTCGATTACAGGCGGGGTCGGAGATTTTCTCCGCTAAGGTACTGGGTGTTGACCTTATCATCATCATTTCATCCCCATCGAAAGACTTGCACCAGGCAAACGGTCTACCCGAGGGGAGGAACTAGCCGCACTGCATTTACATTTCGTACTAGTGTTGAGCAACTGACCGCCCACATGAGCCAAAATCAACAGTGTTTCCACAAGAACTGTCAGCGAACATTGCTACCTATGCTCCCCTGAAGCAGGCGCCTGGTTCGTGCACCCATGCCGACTACTGCTCACCGGTGAGGAAGTCTGGAATTTGTACGCCAACACCGCAACTGGACGTCCAATGACTGCTAACAGGTGGCCTTTTCAGATGACAAATGACTATTGGCGTGTACGGCGTGATATGTCTGAAAGCAAACACCCTCCAATAATCGTCGGAAGGATCCAGGGAGGAGAGGGGAGAGTTATGGCGTCGGGAATGTTTTCGTGCCGCGCGGGATTAGTCGAGCGGTCTAAGGCGCTGCAGTCATTGACTGTGCGGCTGGTCCCGGCGGAGGTTCGAGTCCTACCTCGGGCATGGGTGTGTGTGTTTGTCCTTACGATAATTTTGGTTAAGTAGTGTGTAAGCTTAGGGACTGATGACCTTAGCAGTTAAGTCCCATAAGATTTCACACACATTTGAACAATGTTTTCGTGGAATTCAAAATGGTTCAAATGGCTCTCAGTAGTGTAAGACTTAGAACTACTTAAACCTAACTAACCTAAGAACATCACACATCCACGCCCGAGGCAGGATCGAACCTGCGACCGTAGCAGCAGCGCGGTTCCGGACTGAAGCGCCTAGAACCGCGAAGCCACAGCGGCCGGCTTTCGTTGAAGTCCCTTAACTCTGGAAGGCATACTGGATCAACACAAGTACACATCTATTCTTAGGAACCACGTCCACCCCTACGTGTATTTTGTTCCTCTTCATCACGATGGCATCTACCAGCAGGACAATGCACCGTGTCACACAGCTCACAGTGCGTGTGCGTTGTTCGAAGAGCACCAGTGTGAGTTTACTGTGCTCCACTGCCCACTAGACTCCCCGTATTTAAGCCCAGTCGAGAATCTGTGGGACCACCTCGATTGGGGTGTTCGCACCATCGATCCTCAACCGAGAAACCTAGTACATCAGGCCACAGAACTGTAGTTGCAGTGGCTCCACATCCCTGTTGGTATACCCCCAAGACCTCAGTGCCAAAGGTGGTTGGTCAGACTTTTGACAGGTGGTCACATTATGTGACCGGACGGTATATTTCCTTCTTCTACGTGTGAGGAATTTTTCCCGAGAGTTTGGCCACACCTTTATGTTATACCCTGTACTGTTCGCTCTGACTTGCAGGAATGAACAGCCACGTCACGTGGGTCTGTTTGCAGCAAGACATGTGTCCACACGGGCTGTACGACGATATCTGCAGCAGCACAGACATCACTGCGGCCATTGCTGCGAATTCCTCTGAAGTGTCAGCCGTGCTGACTCTTCACCCTGCTGCAGGACAACACTGGGCACAGTGTCTTTTCAGACGAGCCCAGTTTCTATCATCACGACAGACGTATCCGTGTGTGGAGGTGTGGTATACACCACTTCTAACAAACACCGAACAACGCGCTCCAGTACGCGGCCGCCAAATACATCGGTGGCCGCACTTCTCCGGGCGACCCGCTGCTTCCTTCGCTGGCCGTCTTCACACGCACGCTCCCTGACGTGGCCGAGAAATACATCGCTGGCCGCACTTCTCCGGGCGGCTCGCGGCTACCATCGCTGGCCGCCTTCGCGCGCGCGCGTTTGTCAGCACCCAGCAATTGGCTACGCCAGGAAACATTGCGATTGGTTTTCCCTGGAAAACAGCGACCCCAGCCGACGGCTCCATTAGCTAGCAAGCCTTATATAAACCCGGCCGCCGCCGCAAACGACAGTTCTCATCGGGAAGTGCAGTACGCCGTGTTCCAGCTGCTTGTGGATGACTCGCCGCACCACTCGAGGTTACCTGGCTGCTCGGGGGAAAATCTTGCGACTTCACTCGGAGAGACTGAACTTCACTGGACTTGGGAATAATTACGGGACGTGCACCCCACCATGCACATTCGGACACTGGTATAACCAAACTTTAATTCTGCATTACTTCTGAGTGTGAGCCTGGGTAGACGCTTGGCTAACATAATTGTTAAAAAGTGATTTGTGATCTAATAAACCAGACTGAAGAGGTTATTGTGTTATTCCTGGTTATAACAGGAGGCTCCAGGGGCAGACGGTCACCGTCAGGCGGTATTTGTCATCATCGTACGGGAATAGCCTCAAGTATGAGGCTGTGGGTGCCATTGGGTATACAGAGTGAAAAGTATTTAAACCGACAAACTCTGGGAGGTTGCAGGAGACATCAAAACAAATATTTTTCCCTAAAGTCATTTTTTCCTATGAGGAGTATGTAAACCGGTAGAGGAAGATTTCTCTGGCGGCAAATTAATTAAACCAACAAACACTTTTCAATTTTTTTATGACCAAGAGAAAACAACTAGGTAGCAGATACGGCCCAATTAAACAGTGCCCAACAACACCGACCCACACATTAACGAAGAACCGCACTTGATGAGCGCTAGCAACTGTGGCATGTGGGTTATCCTCACTCCAAACATACAAATTGTGCATGTTGCAGACTCCATCACCCCCGAACGTTGCTTCATCGGTAAGCAACACAGAGGATGGAAATGTAGAATGCAATTCACACTGTTCCAGGTACCACTGCGAAAACTGTGCTCTGGGTGGATAATCAACTGGTTCTAGGTTGTGGACACGCTGTAAGTGAAATGAACCTAAGAACTGCTCTCGAAGGACTGTTCTTAAATTCGTCTGATTCGTCCCCATGTTACGTGCAATTGCACGAGTGGCTGATTGAATGGCTCAAATGGCTCTGAGCACTATGGGACTTAACATCTGTGGTCATCAGTCCCCTAGATCTCAGAACTACTTAAACCTAACTAACCTAAAGACATCACACACATCCATGCCCGAGGCAGGATTCGAACCTGCGACCGTAGCGGTCACGCAGTTCCAGACTGAAGCGCCTAGAACCGCACGGCCACACCGGCCGGCGGCTGATTGAAGGATCCCGCTCCACATGCTGCAAGACAGCTTCCTCAACTTGCAGCGTTCTTACAGTGCGACGGCGTCCCTGTCCAGGTAATCTGCTAAATGACCCGGTCTCACGCAGACTTTGGTACACAGCAGGAAAGGTCGTATGATGCGGGATACGGTGATTAGGATATTGTTGTTGATAGACCCGCTGTGCAGCTCGTCCGTTGTGGTGTGCTACGTAGTACGCACCAACCATATCAGTGTACTCACCCCAGGTATCGCTACATTAGTAAACAGAGACAATGCACTACTACAGTGGTGGACAGCAGTTGCCTACAACTGAAGAGCGTAATACCCCCTCCAAGGACTGAAGATTATAATACTCCCTCTAACAACTGAAGGGCGTAATACGGCCTCCACCGGTTTAAATACTCCTCATAGAAAAGAATGACATTAGGGAAAATATTTGTTTTGATGTCCCCTACAACCTCCCACAGTTCGTCGGTTTAAATACTTTTCACCCTGTAGAACACTACCACTTCTGGATCATCTAACTGGTAATTTCGATTTCAGGAGCTATATTCGTGACTCTTTAAGGTCGATGGTTGGACACAATTTTCTAGGTCTTCCAACAAGATAACAGAGGGCTGCTTGTTGGCAGTGCTGTCCTCACACGGTGTTCGGCTGTGACCCACTGGAAACATCTGGTCACTCCTCGCGGAGACTCTGCTATGCCACCACTCGCCAGCGACTATGACTGACGAATGACACAGAGTTGGCAGCCCTACGTAATAAATTTTACACCCTGTGCGTCCCAAAATCACTTGAAATTTTAACCATGTACGATTTATGTTGTACTAAACAAGCAAAATAAATGAAGTTTCATTATTTGCTCTCCTCCTCGGTATCGCACCGTTAAGCTAGCAGTTATTAATTATTAAGCAAACAGTTGTCTGTGCGTCACATTCACGGCTGCGCCGCTGCTGTGAGATGAGTGAGCCGGTAACCCGTTCCATTTGTTAGGGAAACTGCGTGATGGCTCTTGACGTAAAGCCATTAGCGTTGATTATCGCGCCGCTGCAATATGGGCCGATCGATAGGCCGGGTCCAGGAGTGCGTTGCCAAAGGCCGAAAGCTGGGCTGCCGATCGTGCGCGGGCGCGCGCGCAGCGATCTGACGGACAATTCGGATCATTCCAGTCTTTAAGAAGCACCGCCAGATGATTTTCCCAGAAGTAGGGACCTCACTGACGTAAATTTCTTGTATAATTATACACTGTTCAGTGTAAAGGCTGTGAAAAGCCTGAAAAACTCTCCCAGTGCAGAGGTGTAGGTTCTGGAAGGTACCGACATGATTCGGCGACTCCAGTGCCTTGGCCAGGTGCGCAAGGATTCTCGACTGAGAATCTATGGCGCAAAGAGCTCGAGCCAGGTGGTGCCACCGATTCTACACTCCTGGAAATTGAAATAAGAACACCGTGAATTCATTGTCCCAGGAAGGGGACACATTCCTGGGGTCAGATACATCACATGATCACACTGACAGAACCACAGGCACATAGACACAGGCAACAGAGCATGCACAATGTCGGCACTAGTACAGTGTATATCCACCTTTCGCAGCAATGCAGGCTGCTATTCTCCCATGGAGACGATCGTAGAGATGCTGGATGTAGTCCTGTGGAACGGCTTGCCATGCCATTTCCACCTGGCGCCTCAGTTGGACCAGCGTTCGTGCTGGACGTGCAGACCGCGTGAGACGACGCTTCATCCAGTCCCAAACATGCTCAATGGGGGACAGATCCGGAGATCTTGCTGGCCAGGGTAGTTGACTTACACCTTCTAGAGCACGTTGGGTGGCACGGGATACATGTGGACGTGCATTGTCCTGTTGGAACAGCAAGTTCCCTTGCCGGTCTAGGAATGGTAGAACGATGGGTTCGATGACGGTTTGGATGTACCGTGCACTATTCAGTATCCCCTCGACGATCACCAGTGGTGTACGGCCAGTGTATGAGATCGCTCCCCACACCATGATGCCGGGTGTTGGCCCTGTGTGCCTCGGTCGTATGCAGTCCTGATTGTGGCGCTCACCTGCACGGCGCCAAACACGCATACCACCATCATTGGCACCAAGGCAGAAGCGACTCTCATCACTGAAGACGACACGTCTCCATTCGTCCCTCCATTCACGCCTGTCGCGACACCACTGGAGGCGGGCTGCACGATGTTGGGGCGTGAGCGGAAGACGGCCTAACGGTGTGCGGGACCGTAGCCCAGCTTCATGGAGACGGTTGCGAATGGTCCTCGCCGATACCCCAGGAGCAACAGTGTCCCTAATTTGCTGGGAAGTGGCGGTGCGGTCCCCTACGGCACTGCGTAGGATCCTACGGTCTTGGCGTGCATCCGTGCGTCGCTGCGGTCCGGTTCCAGCTCGACGGGCACGTGCACCTTCCGCCGACCACTGGCGACAACATCGATGTACTGTGGAGACCTCCCGCCCCACGTGTTGAGCAATTCGGCGGTACGTCCACCCGGCCTCCCGCATGCCCACTATACGCCCTCGCTCAAAGTCCGTCAACTGCACATACGGTTCACGTCCACGCTGTCGCGGCATGCTACCAGTGTTAAAGACTGCGATGGAGCTCCGTATGCCACGGCAAACTGGCTGACACTGACGGCGGCGGTGCACAAATGCTGCGCAGCTAGCGCCATTCGACGGCCAACACCGCGGTTCCTGGTGTGTCCGCTGTGCCGTGCGTGCGATCATTGCTTGTACAGCCCTCTCGCAGTGTCCGGAGCAAGTATGGTGGGTCTGACACACCGGTGTCAATGTGTTCTTTTTTCCATTTCCAGGAGTGTATATCTGACACACACAGTGGCTACGGTTACTACAAGCCACACCACAAGTTGGGAAACGGGGCCAAATTTCTAGTAGTTTACTGTCGAGTTGAGATTTTCACAAATGTTTTATTCGTAACTTACAGAAACTAGCAGTACGGAAATAAACAGCCTTTCAAAACACGCCGCTAACGGCAATCAAGTAATTTATAGCAATACAACAATTTAAAAAAAAAAATTTAAAGAACATTAGTAAACAAGGCTACTAAAGTAAATACAGAATGTTGTTAATAAAGTAGTGAAGCTACCAACAACACCATTAAAAAAAATTAAACAGGTCTCAGCAAACACACGATTAATGGCAATAAAAGGAATTTACAAACTTGGAGGAATTTAAACAATTTTTAAACAAAAGTGTCCTGGAATATCGTTAGAACATAACAGATATGACGGACCCGTGTAAGGCGGCCACAAATCACCCACTCAGGGATGCTCGGGCTAGACAGAATACTGACCAATTTAAATACGCCCGTAAACACAATTGCCACTCTCAGGCTGGTCACTGCACCGACTTTTAGCCAGCGAAAACTTGTTATAAGATGGCTTAACTTGCTGACAGAATTAGAGCTACCCTCGTGCAAGGAAACAGTACACCACACAGTCCTGAATGAGCGACCACATGATCAACCAAGAAGAAGCACGAATTTACTCATAACCCACGACAGAATAGCGAAACAATTAAACTGCCAAAACTACACCTCCCATCGGACAGTAACGAGAGGAGGAGGAAAGATCACTCACTGTCTTCAATTACACCGGTGCCGGGGACAGGAAACCCGGTCGCCGGAGGCCACAAGGCAGAAGAGACACTGGTTACACAAAATTATTACTTAATGATTAAACCTTGCACGAACTTAACTTGCAATTATGCTCGAACAGGCAGTACACGACCTCCGATGGCAAGGATCCACACATCCGACCACGCACGCGTCGCCAGCGTACCCAACACGCCACGGTCATGCGACAACACGCTCTGTCACCGGAGTTCACGTCTTCTCTGCAACGTTGACCGGTAGTGACCGCTCCTTCATGTTAGGTGTCTCCCTTCAAACTCCAGTGTTGAAACAGAGGATTTGAAGAAGCTTGTTAACGTCCCACCAAGGCGAAATGAACAGCAACTACTCGTGGGGCGATTCTGTATAAAACCAACACGTGGGGAGCTCTTCCGTCAACTCGACCCGCTCGTTACACACAACCGACATACATCACGTGGCGACTCGGTACAACCGACCACGCCTGCTTCGCGCTGGAGAGCCACACTGCCCTCCCGCGTCCACCACACTCTCTCTGCGTGCAACGCCCCTACTTCCGCACCACCACACGAGGTTACAACCGGTCAAAGATCTCACTTCCTCCATAGCAGTTTCCCGGAAGCAAAACGCAGATATCGATAGCAGAGGGAAAAGACAACCAAGCAGCCACTTAATGACAGACAACATATCAAACAAACAAGTCAGGGGAAGAAAAGGAAAACCAATGCAATCGAAACACAAGGTGTAGCACGAGTCGATACACGGCTCAATATCGTGCCCAAATCCCGGAAATTTGGTGGCCAGGGGAGTGCGGTAAACTTGTCCTGATGCTCTTCGAACCATGCACGTACATTGTGGAATCTCTGCCACGTTGCATTGTCCTGATGGAAGATATCATCGCGCCGAGAAAAGACAGACTGAATGTAGTGGTGCACTTGGTCCCCAAGGATAGACCCATACTTTTATTACCAATTGCGCCTTTCAGAACGACACCATCGTCCAGGGAATGCCCTCCGTCTCGGGCCCTTACAAAGACTGTTGATTTCAGTCCTTTCGCTCGCCAACGGCCATCTGTCCAATGGAGCATAAAACGTGATTCATCAGAAAAGGTCACCTGCCACCACCCATTGGACATCCAGTTTCGGCGTTGGCACTCAAATTCTAGCCTTCGTCTCCGCTGAACAGCAGTCAGCGCAGGTGGATGATAATCCAGGTGCTTCCTGTTGCTGAACGCTCGGTGAGGAGGCACTGTTGGTAGCCCCTGGGTTCATCAGCTGCTTAAGAGTTGGATGTCTATTTGCGTGCACACATTCCACAGATGGCAGTTATAAGAGTCGAGGGGCATGAAACGGAAGCAGTGGTTGGGAAAGGAGTGAGACAGGGTTGTAGCCTCTCCCCGATGTTATTCAATCTGTATATTGAGCAAGCAGTAAAGGAAACAAAAGAAAAGTTCGGAGTAGGTATTAAAATTCATGGAGAAGAAGTAAAAACTTTTTGAGGTTCGCCGATGACATTGTAATTGTGTCAGAGACAGCAAAGGACTTGGAAGAGCAGTTGAACGGAATGGACAGTGTCTTGAAAGGAGGATATAAGATGAACATCAACAAAAGCAAAACGAGGATCATGTAATGTAGTCGAATTAAGTCGGGTGATGCTGAGGGGATTAGATTAAGAAATGAGACACTTAAAGTAGTAAAGGAGTTTTGCTATTTGGGGAGCAAAATAACTGATGATGGTCGAAGTAGAGAGGATATAAAATGTAGACTGGCAATGGCAAGGAAATCGTTTCTGAAGAAGAGAAATTTGTTAACATCGAGTATAGATTTAAGTGTCAGGAAGTCGTTTCTGAAAGTATTTGTATGGAGTGTAGCCATGTATGGAAGTGAAACATGGACGATAACCAGTTTGGACAAGAAGAGAATAGAAGCTTTCGAAATGTGGTGCTACAGAAGAATGCTGAAGATAAGGTGGTCAGATCACGTAACTAATGAGGAGGTATTGAATAGGATTGGGGAGAAGAGAAGTTTGTGGCACAACTTGACTAGAAGAAGGGATCGGTTGGCAGGACATGTTTTGAGGCATCAAGGGATCACAAATTTAGCATTGGAGGGCAGCGTGCAGGGTAAAAATCGTAGAGGGAGACCAAGAGATGAATACACTAAGCAGATTCAGAAGGATGTAGGTTGCAGTAGGTACTGGGAGATGAAGAAGCTTGCCCAGGATAGAGTAGCATGGAGAGCTGCATCAAAACAGTCTCAGGACTGAAGACCACAACAACAACAACATATCCGCAGCCATCGTTCAGCCCTGTCATCTATGGCCCATTGTGCTAAAAATGGTTCAAATGGCTCTAAGCACTGTGGTATTTAACATCTGAAGTCATCAGTCCCCTAGACATAGAACTACTTAAACCTAACTATCCTAAGGACATCACACATATCCATACCCGAGGCAGGATTCGAACCTGCGACAGTAGCAGCAGCGCGGTTCCGGACTGAAGCGCCTAGAGCCGCTCGGCCACAGCGGTCGGCCCGAAGGATTCATCTGATCGAAAAAATATGGCCTTACGAAGAATGATGCCGTCAACTCGCACCACACAGTCACCTTTGCAGAATGAAATGGTACCGCATGATGTGCGTGCGGATTTTCCGTTGCTCGTTTTCTGCAGTTCTGCGTATTTACATGTCGTGGAATTGATATACACAGACTGTGCAAAAAATTCCGGAACTTAGAGCGCAATATTTTTCTACGCTTTACTTATTGTGCATGGTATTCTTCGAAATACTCTCCTCCACAATTGATACGCTGCTCCCAACGCCGTTTCCACTTCAAAAATGGTTCAAATGGCTCTAAGCACTAAAAACTTAACACCTGAGGTCATCAGTCCCCTATAACTTGGAAATACTTGAACCTAACTAACCTAAGGATATCACACATATCCATGCCCGGGACAGGATTCGAACCTGCGACCGTAGCAGCAGCGCAGTTCCGGACTGAAGCACCTAGACCAGCTCGGTCACAGCGGCCGACCGCCCGTTGTGCACTACAGTTGCCTCAGCGCCAGTTTTGGATAGAGCACTTTTCGCTATGCATGGCATACTTTACTCATGGCGGCATGCAAACCCTTTACAGCCTTAGCTGTTTCTGAAATGCTTCCATCCTCGGCACGAGAGCCAAAAATCATGGCCTTTTGCATGTCAGATGAGTCGTTTTGTTCCGGCTCTACGACAGCAACTGCATCGTTTTCCTTGCCCTCCCGACACCCTTTGGGTACCCTCCACTGCTAGTGCTGCCACCTTGACGTCTATGAGTGGTTATTGCACGTTATACATCGAACACAGGCGGCGGTCACGTTAATGTGACTGGACTGTGTAGAACACGTATTCACAGAATTTGAAATCATTACACCTTGACTACCTTAATCCTTCAGTCATCGCAGTAACACCAGAATTGCAGAAATTGACATAGGAAATGATACTTGGAAATTATCAGAGTTTCTTTAACGTCCTAAAAATATTACTGTGGTGTCACCGCCAGACACCACACTTGCTAGGTGGTAGCTTAAATCGGCCGCGGTCCATTAGTACATGTCGGACCCGCGTGTCGCCACTGTCAGGATCGCAGACCGAGCGCCACCACAAGGCAGGTCTCGAGAGACGTACTAGCACTCGCCCCAGTTGTACGACGACTTTGCTAGCGACTACACTGACGAAGCCTTTCTCTCATTTGCCGAGAGACAGTTAGAATAGCCTTCAGCTAAGTCCATGGCTACGACCTAGCAAGGCGCCATTAGTTACTTCATGAATCTAAAGAGTCTCACTTGTATCATCAAGAATGCTGTATACCAAAGGACGATATAAAAGTTAAGTGTTCTAGTAGCTACGTTCTTTTCTTTATCACATTCATCACGTATCCTGTTACATACTTAACGCCAGACGGCGTGACTTGACGCGTGCCCTTTCGGCTACTTCACTGTGGACTGGCTGCCTTAACAGTCCACTACAATTACCTACATTGAAAATGGTTTGTGTAAGTTTCTAGTATCTTCTGTCGCAAAATGTGTTTAACTAGGAACTGATTTTTGATGATACTTCTTCTCAGTTTCTTTTCATTTAGCGATTCGTGGTGTGAAATAGATAGACTATTGAAGACAATACTGCCAAAGTTTCGTCGATTGCAAAGCTTCTAAATGTTAATCGTATCAGTATGGAATTGTAGAGCCAGCTTGATGAGAACACATCAGTTTCATTTTTCCCTAAACTAGTTTCAACAAAAATTGCGCCGTTATCAGTGGGTTTCATTATTCAAAAAGATACAAAATTAGCGTCGTTACAAAACATTACAAAGACGATATTACTTGTGTGCTGTTTGGTTCCAAATAGTGTATTGGGGCAATAGTTTCATAATATCTTTTCGAATTTGAGCCAGAGAACTCTAACGTCCTTCCTATGTGGTCTGTTGTTGAGTCGGCCATAGTGCCTCTTTAATCATTGCTGCCGGGGGGGGGGGGGGGGGGGGGGGGGAATTTTGTACATAGGGTATCGCCTGTATTATCAGACTTACGATTCGGGTTGTATGAAAATGGACACGTGTCTAACCACCGTCAAGAAATTAAAAGTGATACTTCTCAATGCAATTTATGATGGAGCTGCAACCATTTAATTATATTGTAAAGGGACCTATTTTTTCACCTGCAAAATGCTGCAAGTTCGTATGAATGTAGCGAACCGCAACGAGACATGTAGAGGATCGATGGCGGGTGCAGGGTCTGCCAGACAACCCTAGCCGTAAATAGATGTAACGTATTGCGCGTGAACAGGCGAAGAAACCCATTAATTACGATTACTATATTGGCAACAAATCAGTGGCAACAGTCACTATCGTAACAGTAACTAAGTATCTACGAGTAACGATCTGGAGCTACCCACAGCGAAAAGACGGCATAAGACGCTTTGCAGGGAAAAGAAAATACCAGGCCGAGATCCACTGGAATAAAATGAAAGAAGCAACTGTTCAACAGTCTGACCCAGTAACCAACTAGGATTAACAGGAGAGAGAGTGAGGGGTGTGGCGTTTCGTCACTGAATAGTTTACTACACATCAGAGTATTAAGCTGTCGTTACATGGGCCGTAGCATTCAACATGCAACGTGCAGTTTCCATCTCAATCGTGCTCCTAAACGCTCAGAGACGATCCGGCTTGTGTGCATACACGGCACACGCCTACCACTTACCATCGCACAACCATCCTTCCCTGCAAAAGGGATGTTCTTGTGGTGGCCAACTGCAACTCTGCCTCTGGTTAGGGAAGGAGATCATCTGTGTGGTGGATAATATAGGGAGAGATCCAGGTGGTGTCATATGGTTGGAGAAACATTTCATTAAGGATAAAGGTATGGACATTGTGTTGGGATTGGGTATGCATGAGAGTATGTATGTTGGTGGGTAGGGAGCAAATGTTGTTGTAAAAGATGTGTTGTCAAGTGAGAGCTCGTTAGAAAAAAATGGTTCAAAGGGCTCTGAGCACTATGGGACTCAACTGCCGAGGTCATTAGTCCCCTAGAACTTAGAACTAGTTAAACCTAACTAACCTAAGGACATCACAAACATCCATGCCCGAGGCAGGATTCGAACCTGCGACCGTAGCGGTCTTGCGGTTCCAGACTGCAGCGCCTTTAACCGCACGGCCACTTCGGCCGGCAGCTCGTTAGAGGGGAGGGTGGAAATCTGGAGTGTTTTCTGGTGAAAGCTGGTTATACCACGGTGCCATTCATGGATGTCTGTTGGTTAGGAGGCGGCCAGTTCAGGATATGCAAGCAACCTGTCTGCGTGCTAAACACGCTGGACCAACACCTGGAGCTATGATGCGGTGTGAGATGTCTAGTGGTCATCCCGTCGCGAATCTGGTGATTCGACCTGTTGAGATGCCTTTTGTGAACAACATTCCATGGAGTGTTTTCCAACAGGATAACGCTCACCCAAATTCCGCTGTTGTAACCCAACATACACTACGGAGTGCCAACATGTTGCCTTGGGCTGCTCGATCACCAAATCTGTCTCCAATCGAACACATATGGAAAACCATCGGACGGTAACTCCACCGTCATCAACAACCAGAATTAACTTTTATTGACCCACCAAGTGCAACAGGTATGGAACGCCATCCCTCAAACAACAATATGCATACACGTCTGCATGCTTGCATTCAAAATTCTGGTGGTTACACCGGTTCTTAATGTAGCAGCATCTCACATTTACGCTTACTCGTAATCTTGCAATGTTATCAATTTAAATATGTTACCTAGACAAATGCATCCCCGAAATTTCATCACTCTGCATAATTATTAGTGGGTACTGCGATTTTTTCCTGTCGACGTATTTATTAGGTTTGTCATCAACAGAATTTCGCAAACAATTTTATACAAGTAGGAAACTAAACTGCAATTTCACTTTCGCAAAAGCACTTGTAATGGTCTCACCATATTATCCTGAATAAAGGATAAGCGGTTTTTCTGAGGCTACGTTACAGTGAAATCTCTTTTACTAATTTTTTTTCTCTCAATGGGGCGCATAAAGGAATTAGTGTAACCTATACGTTCCTGTTGTCTGTTATTATTATTTTATTTATTTTATCTTTTAAAAAGTTTTACTTGCATGATTTCCCTCACCTAATCTTGCGAAGGCTTGAGTCCTTGCCCTAGCTTCAGATTTCTTTTATTTTTCCATTTTATTGTAACTTTTTAAATTCTTCTTCTTTTGCTTGTTTGTTTACGTAATTTTATAAGAAGGTTTGAATTTATGTAAGTGTTCTGGAATGTTTATTCTTTTTTGCTGTCATTTTACATCCATGTCTTTCTTTCTCTATAACTGTATAACTGTATAATAATTTATTATAAAATTAGGAAAAATAAATTCACTCAAAAGTAAAAGCTTACATGGAATTGATGGCATTTCCAACAGAGTACTAAAAGGTTGTTCCGAACAAATAAGTGGGATCCTCAGCCACATATGTAGTAGCTCATTGAAACAGGACATTTTTCCAAATAGACTTAAATACGCTTTTGTTGAACCATTGCATAAAAAGGGGGATAGATCTGATGCTAACAACTACCACCCAATGTACTTCTGACAGTTTTATCCAAAATTCTTGAAAAAGTATTGTATTCAAGAGTAGCATCACATATTTGTAAAAATGAAGTACTAACAAAATGTCAATTTGGTTTTCAGAAAGGCTTTTCAACAGAAAATGCTATATATGCTTTCCCTGATGAAATATTAAATGCATTGAATAACTGAACATCACCCATTGGGATATTTTGTGATCTCCCAAAGGCTTTTCATCGTGTGAATCATGGTTCAAATGGCTCTGAGCACTATGGGACTTAAGATCTGTGGTCATCAGTCCCCTATAACTTAGAACTAATTAAACCTAACTAACCTAAGGACATCACACACATCCATGCCCGAGGCAGGATTCGAACCTGCGACCGTAGCGGTCACGCGGTTCCAGACTGAAGCGCTTAGAACCGCACGGCCACACCGGCCAGCTGTGAATCATGAAATTCTTCTAGATAAGCTTAAGTATTGCGCTATGGGTGCGACAGTGGACAAATGGTTTGATTCATACTTAACTGGAAGAATGCAGGAGGTTGAATCTGACAGTATAGATAGTCTGCAAAAACCAGCAGAGTCCTCTAACTGGGGAGGTATCAAGAATGGTGTCCCACAGGGTTCAGTCTTGCGTCCCTTATTGTTCTTAATATATATTAACGACTTGCCACACTGAATTCATGAAAATGCAAAGCTAGTGCATGAAATTGCAAATAATGTCTTTCAGAAAATTATTAAGTGATTCTCTCTAAATGGACTCTCACTAAATTTTGAGAAAACACAGTTTATACAATTCTGTACAGTAAATGGCATAACATCAGTGATAAATATTAACTATAAACGGAAGTCTGTTGCTTAGGCAGAATATTCAAAATTTCTGGGTGTGTGCATTGATGAGAAACGATTAGGTTCAGCTACTTATGCTATTAGGGTAATTCCAAAGTTTGGTGATAAACTTATCAGTAAATTAGCCTACTATGCCTATTTTCACTCACTGCTTTAATATGGCATCATATTTTGGGGCAATTCGTCATTAAGAAAGAAAGTATTCATTGCACAAAAGCGCGTAATCAGAATGATAGCTGGAACCCACCCAAGATCACCATGCAGACATTTATTTAAGGAACTCGGACTATTCACAGTACCTTCGCAATACATATATTCCCTTATGAAATTTGTCATTAATAACCCATCCCAATTCAAAAATAACAGCGAAGTGCATGGCTACAACACTAGAAGAAAGGATGATATACACTACTCCAGATTAATTCTCACTTTGGTACATAAAGGGGTGAATTATGCTGCCACAAAAATCTTTGGTCATTTGCCAAATAGTATTAAAAGTCTGACAGATAGTCAACAAAAATTTAAAAGCAAATTAAAAGAATTTCTGAATGACAACTCCTTCTTCCCATCAGATTAATTCTTAGATATGAAGTAGTAACTGTAAAAAAAGAAAAAATATTTAATTAATTATCTTGTGTAAAGAAACCTTATGTTAAAGTGACACGTTCCACATCATTACGAAATGTCGTGTTCATGATTTATGGAACAAGTATTAATGCATGTATGTAAGTTCTATTCTCCTATCATTTTATTATTCACACTTTAAAAACTGTTGAAAAAGTTTAATTTGGTATACTACATTTCCTTTGTAAAAAGGAAAAAATGTCCTATTGTCGCTACGTGGCACTACTGTGGTGTTCATTACCGCCTTCTGATGACTTAAATTGTCTTCCTGGGCCGGCCGCGGTGGTCTCGCGGTTCTAGGCGCGCAGTCCGGAACCGTGCGACTGCTACGGTCGCAGGTTCGAATCCTGCCTCGGGCATGGATGTGTGTGATGTCCTTAGGTTAGTTAGGTTTAAGTAGTTCTAAGTTCTAGGGGACTGATGACCACAGCAGTTGAGTCCCATAGTGCTCAGAGCCATTTTTTTTTTTTTTTTTTTTGTCTTCCTGGTTACTGTGTTGTAACTAGTCAGTCTGCCATGACAGCTTTGTTTATTACACGATGTCTTTATATATACGATAACCAAAGCGTTCATGGTATGCATTTTAGGTGCATAATTGTGACGATACTTTGTAGTTCCACACTCTTGAATATTCTTTGTATAGTTACATTTGCCGTTATTTGCAACGTATTTTTTTGGTTTGAAGACGATCTGAAAATGTGTTCTGCGCGAAACGCGTCAAGTGAAGTCATTGGTTTATCAGCTGGTGGCTTCTTATTTAGTGATCAATACCGCAGTTGTGCGGTATTCCTATAGATTTGCAGTGTGGTCGCACTTTTTCTGCGTGACTCTGCGTCACGATTGCAGGAAAATGAGAGAAGGACCGCTGCTGACGTAGATCACGCTCATTAAAATGCACTGTCAGGATACCTGGCGTGTCTGATATTGCTCGGCTGCTCGGAAAGCCTCCGCAGCGTGCTTTTTCCACTCTCTGACGTCATAAATTTGGCAGAAACAGCGTTGGCATTCGAGGGCATTGTCGATGTGACGATGGCTTCATAGAGAGGCTGAACTAACCTCCAGAGCCAGTCGGCACGAAAGAAGCATTGTGTATCACGGATAAAATTAATCAATTTATGACAGCTTGGGTTTGAAGAATAGTTGGGGAACGTATTGCTTCCTTTCGTAAATGTCTCACGAAAGACAACAATGAAAGAATCAGAGAAGTTAAATCTAATGCGGAGGTTTAGCGACCTTGTCTCCATGCGCCATTCAAATGGTTCAAATGGCTCTGAGCACTATGGGACTTAACATCTGTGGTCATCAGTCCCCTAGAACTTAGAACTACTTAAACCTAACTAACCTAAGGACATCACACACATCCATGCCCGAGGCAGGATTCGAACCTGCGACCGTAGCGGTCACGCGGTTCCAGACTGAAGCGCCTAGAACCGCACGGCCACAACGGCCGGCCATGCGCCATTCACGAACAAGATATGAGCGATAGTTCGTGTTACTAGAGGTACCCTCCACCATACACAACGTGGCTTGCCGAGTATGGATGTGGCTGATCGTGTAGAGGACCGACATTGATTTAAATTTCATCCTGATGTTTTCAGAATTTTCAGTACAGAAAAAAAAAGTCACTACCAGTAATGAAATGTGTGACTGAATTATGGTTTAACGTATGGCATCGTGAAGTCACTGAGATAGTATCTATTTATTTCCAAATGACAGCTCGGCTCAAGCCGGTATCTTTAAATCATGGATTAACATTGCTTGACGCTAAACACATAATTGTTGATAGTGTAGGGAAGCAGCCTACTCACGTCGTATACAATTCACATCAGTCTTTCCATTGTGTGCCAGCCTAGTCCGCTGTAACTAGCTCTGACGTCATAAATTTTGCGCAATACTTTAAAAATCAAGTAAATAACCTGAAACGTTTCTATCATGTCAGGAGTAATACTAAATCAATATGTGTTGAATGGCAGTTCAATAACTTTAACCATTTTCGAAATTTGGACGTTTTTCTGTAAAAATCATTGGCAACAGAAAAGAGCTAGAAACTTAAAAATTTATATTTAGAGTCCCTTTTTAATAATAATTTAGTAGAAACAGTATTCTGGATCTCACAAATTAAAATTTTAGTTGAAATTAATGATTTTCTGGTTTTTGTCTTAAAAATGAAGGAAGCAAGATAGATTACGTAGGCGAATAAATAAGGCTAGGATGTTTAAATTTAAGTTGAAGGGAGATCCGCTATAATCATAAAGATGTGAGAAGTTTCAACAGAACAACTATAAAACTATAGCTATAGCGTATCTCCAAAGAGCAAGTTCAGAGCTCGTCTACTGCGTGTAGTGTAATTAAATTAATTCTGTCGCCCAAAATATTTGACTTAGCCACGTCAGACTTTTATTATGATTACTTACTTGTGTGCTGATTGCACAATTAAATTGAGAGCTTCATCGGCCATCAGCAAAGGAAGCAATGATTTATTCGATAACTTAAAGTGGTGCATTACTAGCCCAGCGGCTACTCGGGAGAGCGGAATTGATCAGGCGTTCCATTAGCCGTCCGCACCGCAGCTTTATATATAAGAACGCTGCGCGAGAGAAGAAAGGCCCCAGTTCTCTCCAGACGCTGAATAGCACACCACCTCTGCCGGGAGTCGCGTCGCGTCGGTATCATTGCTATAAACAGCCTCGGATGCCCTAATAAGTTACTCGGGATACGCGTAACCATGAAATCGTTTTCGAGTGAAGTGTTAATTCTGGGATGACTTTAATGATCTGTCTTCAGTTTGCGTATGTCGTATTTTCAAGTGCCGTCGCGGGACAGACGTTCTACGATTATTTAGCGTGGCGTTTGATGAGCATTATCATCAAATTATGGAGAGCATTCACTTAAACATTTAATTTGAACAGTTATAGTTGCATCAGCGCATTAGACTCTGAACTGCTCTGGTAGTTGGATTCTGTGGATTCTTTTTGGTCTGTGGCTTTCAGAATATAGTGAACATTTTAGAGAGAATCGTTTTTGATTATGCAGACAATCTCCTAATTCCTCAGAGCTATAAGCTGTAGCTATAAGTGTATTTCTCAGCTGAAGTGGGCACTAGGAATTCTAATTACAGGCTTCACGTTTTGCTAATCACTTTCTGGTTGCCAATATTGTAGTTAGAGAGCCAGTGTTGAGAACGGCAAAAGACAGCATAAATAATAGGAACATTTAACAACAATAATTCCACCCTCCGCCCCACATATGGTGCAATCGGCCGGGACAAACAAAACATTATTATTAACAATATATTCCACCCGCCGCCCCACATATGGTGCATCAGCCGGGAGCAAACAAAACATTATTAACAACAATTATTCCACCCGCCGCCCCACATATGTTGCTAATCGGCAGGGAAAAACAAAACATTTTAAATAAATAAATAATAACATTAAATCAACGCGCCGCCCCACAATAGTTGCAGAGTTCTTTTGAGTTTTCTGACTAGTGTGATGGGGCCCGCCACGAATTCCTCTCCTGTGCCAACCTCTTCATCTCAGAGTAGCACTTGCGTCCTACATCCTCAATTATTTCCTGGATGTATTACAATCGCTGTCTTCCTCTACAGTTTTTTTTCCCTCTACAACTCCCTCCACTGTTATGAAAGTAATTCTCTGATGTCTTGACAGCTGTTAACCTCTTCGTTGCTTACCTCATCAGTCCACATAACTTTCAACTTTCTTCTACAGCACCACATCTCAAACGCTTCAATTTTCTTCTATCCCGGTTCGCTCACATCCCATGATTCACTACCACACAATGCTCTGCTCCAAATGTCCATTCTCAGAAATTTCTTCCTCAAATTAAGGCCTATTTTTGATACTAGCAGATTTCTCTTGGCCATAAATGCCCTTTCTGCCGATGACAATCTGCTTCTTATGTGCAACTAGCACCATATGTCTTTGGTTATATTGCTTCCAAGATACCAGAATTCCTTAAGTTCTTTTACTTCGTGATCAGCAATTCTGATTTTAAATTTCTCACTGTTCTCATTTCTGCAATTTCTCATAACTGTCGTCTTTCTTCCATTTACTCTCAATTCATATCCTGTACTCATCAGTTTTTTCATTTTATTCAGCAGGTCTTGTAAACCTTCATCACATTCACTGAGGGTAGCAATGTCATTAGCAAATCGAATCATTGATATCCTTTCACCCTGAACTTTAATTCCAACCCAGAACCTTGTTTTTGTTTCCATCAGTGTTTCTTCGATGTACAGACTGAACAGTGTAGGCCACAGAATACATCGCTGTCTTACACCTTTTTCAATTCAAGCACTTCGTCTTGGTCTTCCACTTTCAATGTTCCCACTTGGGTCTTGTACATATGTGAGTTACCTGTGTTTCCTTATGCCTTACCCATATTTTCTAAGGATTTGGAACAGCTTCCACCATTTGACATTGTCGAACCCTTGTCCAGGTCGACAAACCCTATGAACGTGTCTTGCTTGCATTAACAATCGCAACGTCAGAATTGCCTCTCTGGTGACTCTACCTATCCTAAACCAAACTGATCGTCATTTAGCGCATCCTCAGTTTCCTTTTTCTTTCTTCTCTTCTTCTCTGTATTTTGTTAGGAACTTGGATATATCTGCGATAATTCTCGCAGTCTTCGGAATTGTGTGGATGACGTTTTTCCCAAAGTGACATTGTATTACGCCAACTGAACAGACTATTTCTTGCCACTTCCCAAGTTTCTTCCTCATACGTAGCTCGACGAACCTTGTAAACTGAGACACGGGCTTTCAGCTAAGTACAGCTTGGGATCCTGCACTGGCCATATTGAAGTCGCTTCGAGCAGAGAGGAGTACTATTGGTCATACGACGGATGACGATTCGCCAGCAACATAAATATTCTGTTGACAACGGGAGGATAATCAAGGCGCCTACGCGGACGCGCATTTTTGCTTGCGGCTTCCTACAGAGGTCGCTGGGGCGGCCGATGGCAGCTCAGAGCAGCGGCGGCAGCCTCCGCGCGTGCGCCAAAGTCTTTGATTCTTCATCCTGTAGGTGGCGTTGCTGTCCTTTCAGCTACCGGTTGATATCGTCGCTATTGGCCATCGAATTTGGCGCCTCCACGCATGCGCACTTCCTGCCTAAGACTGGCATAAATAGAGGGCTCTGCTCCTGCCTTAGCAGTGTGTTCGTCTCACCTGAAGATGTCGGCCACTTGCGCTGATGAAATATTGTGGAGTTTTCACTATGACATCCTACGTCTCGCCCGAGAACCGTATATACAACATGTCCGTCGGGAAAGCCTCAAGCAACAATTGATGAGATACTTAGCTGAAGAGTAGCGGTCGGGAGAGGGGTGTGCTGACCACATGCCCCTCCACATCCGCATGCAGTCATGCCAACATGCCGAGGATGACACGGCGGTCGGTCGGCTCCTTTGAGCCTTCCGCGGCTTCTTCGGATGTGTAGTTTATGTATGCCCATCCTCCTGATTGAAGTTTCGAGGACTTTACCCGTTCACTTATAAAGTGGAATACCTACAGTGGTCCTTTCTGCGTTTTTATTGCATGGCTGCCAATTTCGGTGATTCAGTACACCATCTTCAGGCCTTAACTGAACTCTGAGGGGGTTAACTCCGATCGTACACGACTTCATCAGTGGCCAACATCTGTGAATTGGTTTCTGTAGAATGTAACAGCGACATTCTGTCTCCAGTTATCAACTACCAACTTGGACCCGGGAGAGAGCGCAGCGTTGGCGTCTCCACCACGTCCTCTCTACTGTGGAAAGTCGCGGCGTCCCCGGTGGCACGACGGGGGCGTTTCCAGGAGTCGATCCCTGGACCACTACAGGAGAGCAAGGGCAGGCAGCAGGCGCGGTGTTGGCTGCCTGTGCTGGGCAGGCAGGCAAAGGCGGTGGCAGAGTTACGGCGACGGCGCCGACGGACCCAGAATGGGTGTCATTACTGTCCGTCTGGCCGAACCACGAACAGCTCTTTCAGCTACTGTTTTCACGGTAACAGCGGAGTTACTGGGTCGCGTCTTGGAAGTGTCGATGTCTGGAAGGCGTGACGTAACCGGCAGTAGGTCAGCCAAGCTGCGTCAGTTGCGTAACACTAGGCTGTGGACTCATTTCGGTGCTCGTCCTCTGACACAGGAGCTGAGCACACTGTTCACTGACCACTGTCTGCGTGTAGTTCTCGTCTCTGACCTCTGCCCCAAGTTCTCCTACACTCTTATCCGTTACAACATGCTGTGGGCGCTCCAGCCTTCCAAGAACACACCAGCAGTATTGTAATGTTGATGCATTAAGTTGTTCTGAAAGCGGTGCTGATATTCAAGACAATAAAAGCTGGTTAAAAGCTGTGAGCTATCTGGGGAAGTTAACCTTGCATTACTGAGCAACTGTTTCACCAGGTATCCAGTCTAGCTTACCAAACTCCCAACCAGACTAACATTAATTATAATCTTTTGGTAGTCATCCTACGACAACCGGTGATATATACATGAAAAGAGAATTTAAATAAAAAGAAATAAATCGATTTATATTTGGACATTTATTTTAACATTGATCATTGTTCCGTTACAGTTTCTGCATATTAAACGTGATTCATAACTAAACTGGTGCCTTATTTAGGATTGTAAAAATGTGAGTTTGTAATCTTACAGAACACATCGAATATGGAGCCAAGATTGGGAGACTGCATACAACACTGCATTCATAAAATAACACACGAAGAACATTGAACATATGCAAGAGGAAATTAACCACAACCAACCAATTCAATTTTCACCCATAGAAGTTACGTTCGTAGCGCAATCCTGTCCATCATGTAATTACCACACACTGGTATACTAAATTCGTACTAACTCTCTGTGAAATCTTCCCGAAAAGAATAGCTGAGGGCTACTTTGATGATTACACCACATGCTTCACGTGGTCAACTTGGTTTACACAAAGAGTGTAACCCCACAATAATTTTGATAATTAAAATAAATTACATCGAAACGCAATTTACAAAAGAAAAACCTCGAACTGGTTACTATCGTCTTACTCCTAACCTGATGGGTCAAACAATTGTATAAGCACGTGGTACTGGTCTCACAAAGTACACCCCACGTGGGCTGAACATAAAGAGAAGTTCCTATATTGAAAAATATTGTCAAGACGAGACGTTATAATCTCGCATTAGCATTTTAAGATTGATGATCTTAGTTAGAGTTACTGATCAACACATGGTTCCACTCTACTCACAAAGTAGTGACAAAGCAACTACCGGAAGATATTCTGAACTTCACACTCGAAATACACTGCGTTGCAATTTAAGATAACATTAGATATTTTGGAGCTAAACCTGAAATAAAGCTGATTAAATTTTCAGTTAGGCTGAACTTAAGAAATCCATTGTCCTACGGACTTAGCAGACACGCGCTTAGCCGGAGATCTTACCACTTCACACGCTCGCCGCGAACAGACTGCCGTGGTGCCTTCCTGAGGGTGCCTCACAAATACAAACGGAAGTGACCAGAGAGGCAGCTCCCTATACCAACATGACAAGGGACGGACAGGACCATACTAAGGATAGAAACCTCTCTGCTTTTAGAAAGCGTAGCTACCTGTTCCGACGTTGGTCCTACTGTTCTCTAGCAGACAGGCTTGTCTGCTACCATCAAGCATGCAACTAGAAATACATTTGCTCATTCGTCCTTTCACACAGAAGGGAAGGGGGATGACAGTATCTTATCATATACACTATATAAAAGAAAGTGCATGTAGGTTCCATATGAGACTGTGTGACATGAATTACATATAAACTGTGTTTTAAGTGTAGTAGTGTGACAGATCGTTCTTGATTATGTGTAAAAGTAACACGTTCCACTGCTCAGTCTCCTCCCAGATAGAGTCAGAAACACCACAGTAAATTTAGAAGTGGAATGTATGCCGTAAATGACAACAGATTTAAGAAATTAACATGAAAGGAATCCAACAGAGACCTTTCAGTATTCACATATCTAAGCTTATACCTTCCCGATTTTGTCGAACACTCAGGCAGCTTACAGCATCTCTACTGCCCCACAAAATCACCCGATCTTCTAAAAAAATGTGTGGGACTATTTGGAGAGCGAGTGGAAGTAGCAATTAACAACCAGAAACTTATGTCTAACCATAAATGTGTGATATTAGATTATTACAACATAGCTGGTTATAACGCTAAAGGTGCTAAGCGACAAAATTTACTTTCTATTTTGCTCAGAATAAAGTTAATTCGACTGGAATACATTAACAAGACATGAACACTTGCTCATTGACTTTATAAAAGCAAGTTATCACTTGGTCTAATTCAAAAATTACAAATGAGCACTGACCTTTCTAAACAAATTTGCACAGAAATGCTAAACGGGCTGTCTCCACCAAACAATTTTTGTAATATTTCTACCTCTAGTAAACATTTTATTAGTTCTTGGACTTCCACAGCCACTGTTACTTGGGATAAAACAATTTTGGGTATTGGCCCGTATCATTGTAAACTACTAAAACAGCTAAATTGCCTATGTTTCCACTGACTTGCTGGGGGCCTCTTCAGGGCGGTTGACTGCAGTGCACTTTTAACAGCTTACAATGACGCAGCCCGATATCCAAAAGTGTTCCTTCCAAAATCATTTTACTGTTCAGTATTGTCACAGTTCACTGTAAAACCGTTTGTGCACCTGGTATTCCATCATGCTTTCGAGGTCTCTCTTCTTCTCTGTAGCATGATCTTCCCTGAATGTGATAACTTTGAAGTCTTCATTGAAACGCCGTTTTTATTCAACACGCCGCGCGGGATTAGCCGAGCGGTTAAAAGGCGCTGCAGTCATGGACTGTGCGGCTGGTCCCGGCGGAGGTTCGAGTCCTCCCTCGGGCATGGGTGTGCGTGTCTGTCCTTAGGATAATTTAGGTTAAGTAGTGTGTAAGCGTAGGGACTGATGACCTTAGCAGCTAAGTCCCATAAGATTTCACACACATTTGAACATTTTTTTTTATTCAACACTCCTATGATTCGCCGTCCCTGTTTTATCTGATTTACCTCGAACGCGGTGATTTTAATCCATAGATGTTGTATTAATCTTGGTTGTGTTGATGATCATATCAGCTGGTTCCTGAAACTCCTTAAAATAAGTGTCTTTCATCTGAAAAATTTTAACTGTTTGCTCATTGCGAGTTGTTGCTGTGGTGTTCATTACACATTCAGGAACAAAGTGCTACCTCGCCTTTACTCGCGGTTTCTCTTATAGTTTCCAATTTTTCTTTTACTTCCGTCTCCTGAACCGTTCATATTATTCTCACTATTCATTGGACCTCTAATCATGGCATGCAAGAGACAAGCTACGAAACGATAGGAGCAAGCGGAAGTGTATGATCTCTATGTCCACTATAGCCAACTCGTGTAACACATTCTGCTCTTAACCCACTAAGCACGAACACAGTCATAGGAGTTAGCTCTCATCCTATCCACTGGCTGTAAACGCCAATATTTTGTCGCCAGTGTATGGGACAGCGTTCCAGACTTATTAACTAACGAATATTTTTCCAGAAATGACTTAACTGAGAGGCTGGACGGAGTGGTCGAGCGGTTCTAGGCGCTGCAGTCTGGAACCACGCGACCACTACGGTCGCAGGTTGGAATCCTGCCACGGGCATGGATGTGTGTGATGTCCTTAGGTTAGTTAGGTTTAAGTAGTTCTAAGTTCTACCGGACTGATGACCTCAGAAGTTAAGTCCCATAGTGCTCAGAGCCATTTGAACCATTTTAACTGAGAAAAGACATGTTATTATATTATTTATTATATTGTGAAATAACAATATTTTATTTTTTTATAACCAGTTTCCTACAAAGAATAATCATATAACAAAATATAATACCGGCAAAAGAATGTATTGGCTTCGTGTTGTTTGTGGAATTCTTCCTTCTTCTGTTCTTTTTCTCTATGATGTAGGAAGTGAATGAGATCGAAGATAAGGTGGGGTCAGTTCTTTTAAATATTGTAAAAGGTAGTCATACGTGATCAAAGGAAAAATATAACGGTAAAATTTACGAAATGGAATTCTAGTGTACACACTTATTTGTAACTAAATAACCAACTGTAAATGTTTTGAGTTTTGTGTCCGCAGCAGTCAAGACCCCGCCATTACGCGAGCGGATGGAGCGGCGATTTTAAACTGCAGAAACAATCATATACTAATTCTTTCGATCGTTATTACAACATTTGAACTCCGAGGACAAGAACCCACAGGAATTTATTATTTTTCCACTGCAAAAGTGAAAATAACATTCAGTATAACAATCTTAGACTTTACGTAAATGAAACAATTTCCCAAGCTGATTCATCAGTGACTTCGAATAAAAATATTTACGACACCAGTATTGTTGTGGGTAGAGTTTGTGGTGTGATGTATAAGTTATTTGGTGCATACATTTTAATGTCAAGTAAAGAATTATTGAAACTCGTTATAGTCAGGCTCAGAAGCACATAAATAAGAATTTCCAGAGATTATTTACTTCTTTCAAATAATACTGTTATTCTTGCTGCTACACTTTCATATGTTTTACAATAACACGTACACACCACCACAACAACATTAAACAGAATCCCAAAAAACCCATTACAACGTATATGCGGGAAGACAGAGAAAACGGAAAACACACTGTAGTGGGTCAAAATTTCGGCAGCAAGGATCACGCAATCTGCACTTATACGCGTAACGCCCCGCATATTTGAAGCGGATTGGTAAGTGTAATAATTATGTTGTTCTTGCTGCTACATTTTCATACGGTTTACAATAACACGTACACACCACCACAACAACATTAAAAAGAACCCAATTACCCGTTACATGGCCTTCGCAGCACTTACATTAGTCATAATTGGAAATAGCTTTTTTATTATGTAAGAGCATTTTCGGATAACCACCTAACAAAGTAAAACACACAATTTATGCAGAACTGGCGTTCAGCCCCTTTAGGATGATAAACCTTGAATTGACGAAAATTCGTCATTGCCGAATTAAGGCTATTTATCAAGGCTTAAGGTCGGTGTTAGACAGTACCAGTAAACCCCCGATTCCTTAAGAGATCAGAATCCTCTGTATAAACCAGCTTCAAATGAATGACTAGTTTACAAGCGAGTTAATGTGTCAAATATTTGACTTTAGCATGTAACCTAGAAAAAGTTTAGAAAAGGTTTGATATTCTGCTTAAAGTTTGTTGGGAGTCGGCAGGTTCAAAAATGGTTCAAATGGCTCTGAGCACTATGGGACTCAACTGCTGTGGTCATAAGTCCCCTAGAACGTAGAACTACTTAAACCTAACTAACCTAAGGACATCACACACATCCATGCCCGAGGCAGGATTCGAACCTGCGACCGTAGCGGTCGTGCGGTTCCAGACTGTAGCGCCTTGAACCGCTCGGCCACTCCGGCCGGCAGTCGGCAGGTGCTCGTATTACGGAACACTGCATGAATCAAATCTGAGTAATTTGCGTTCCATTTTAAGCAAAAGCAAGTTTTCCACGCATTTTGATGCTTATGACCTTATACCCCCCCCCACCCCCCCATGAACCATGGACCTTGCCGTTGGTGGGGAGGCTTGCGTGCCTCATTGATACAGATAGCCGTACCGTAGGTACAACCACAACGGAGGGGTTTCTGTTGAGAGGCCAGACAAACGTGTGGTTCCTGAAGAGGGGCAGCAGCCTTTTCAGTAGTTGCAAGGGCAACAGTCTGGATGATTGACTGATCTGGCCTTGTAACAAAAACCAAAACGGCCTTGCTGTGCTGGTACTGCGAACGGCTGAAAGCAAGGGGAAACTACGGCCGTAATTTTTCCCGAGGGCATGCAGCTTTACTGTATGATTAAATGATGATGGGGTCCTCTTGGGTAAAATATTCCGGAGGTAAAATAGTCCCCCATTCGGATCTCCGGGCGGGGACTACTCAAGAGGATGTCGTTATCAGGAGAAAGAAAACTGGCGTTCTACGGATCGGAGCGTGGAATGTCAGGACCCTTAATCGGGCAGGTAGGTTAGAAAATTTGAAAAGGGAAATGGATAGGTTAAAGTTAGATATAGTGGGAATTAGTGAAGTTCGGTGGCAGGAGGAACAAGACTTTTGGTCAGGTGACTACAGGGTTATAAACACAAAGTCAAATAGGGGTAATGCAGGAGTAGGTTTAATAATGAATAGGAAAATAGGAACGCGGGTAAGCTACTACAAACAGCTTAGTGAACGCATTATTGTGGCCAAGATAGATACGAAGCCCACACCTACTACAGTAGTACAAGTTTATATGCCAACTAGCTCTGCAGATGACGAAGAAATTGAAGAAATGTATGATGAAATAAAAGAAATTATTCAAATAGTGAAGGGAGACGAAAATTTAATAGTCATGGGTGACAGGAATTCGAGTGTAGGAAAAGGGAGAGAAGGAAACGTAGTAGGTGAATATGGATTGGGGCTAAGAAATGAAAGAGGAAGCCGCCTGGTAGAATTTTGCACAGAGCACAACTTAATCATAGCTAACACTTGGTTTAAGAATCATGATAGAAGGTTGTATACATGGAAGAACCCTGGAGATACTAAAAGGTATCAGATAGATTATATAATGGTAAGACAGAGATTTAGGAACCAGGTTTTAAATTGTAAGACATTTCCAGGGGCAGATGTGGACTCTGACCACAATCTATTGGTTATGACCTGTAGATTAAAACTGAAGAAACTGCAAAAAGGTGGGAATTTAAGGAGATGGGACCTGGATAAACTGAAAGAACCAGAGGTTGTAGAGAGTTTCAGGGAGAGCATAAGGGAACAATTGACAGGAATGGGGGAAAGAAATACAGTAGAAGAAGAAAGGGTAGCTTTGAGGGATGAAGTAGTGAAGGCAGCAGAGGATCAAGTAGGTAAAAAGACGAGGGCTAGTAGAAATCCTTGGGTAACAGAAGAAATATTGAATTTAATTGATGAAAGGAGAAAATATAAAAATGCAGTAAATGAAGCAGGCAAAAAGGAATACAAACGTCTCAAAAATGAGATCGACAGGAAGTGCAAAATGGCTAAGCAGGGATGGCTAGAGGACAAATGTAAGGATGTAGAGGCTTATCTCACTAGGGGTAAGATAGATACTGCCTACAGGAAAATTAAAGAGACCTTTGGAGATAAGAGAACCACTTGTATGAACATCAAGAGCTCAGATGGCAACCCAGTTCTAAGCAAAGAAGGGAAAGCAGAAAGGTGGAAGGAGTATATAGAGGGTCTATACAAGGGCGATGTACTTGAGGACAATATTATGGAAATGGAAGAGGATGTAGATGAAGATGAAATGGGAGATACGATACTGCGTGAAGAGTTTGACAGAGCACTGAAAGACCTGAGTCGAAACAAGGCCCCCGGAGTAGACAACATTCCATTGGAACTACTGACGGCCTTGGGAGAGCCAGCCCTGACAAAACTCTACCATCTGGTGAGCAAGATGTATGAAACAGGCGAAATACCCTCAGACTTCAAGAAGAATATAATAATTCCAATCCCAAAGAAAGCAGGTGTTGACAGATGTGAGAATTACCGAACAATCAGTTTACTAAGCCACAGCTGCAAAATATTAACACGAATTCTTTACAGACGAATGGAAAAACTAGTAGAAGCCGACCTCGGGGAAGATCAGTTTGGATTCCGTAGAAATACTGGAACACGTGAGGCAATACTGACCTTACGACTTATCTTAGAAGAAAGATTAAGGAAAGGCAAACCTACGTTTCTAGCATTTGTAGACTTAGAGAAAGCTTTTGACAATGTTGACTGGAATACTCTCTTTCAAATTCTGAAGGTGGCAGGGGTAAAATACAGGGAGCGAAAGGCTACTTACAATTTGTACAGAAACCAGATGGCAGTTATAAGAGTTGAGGGACATGAAAGGGAAGCAGTGGTTGGGAAGGGAGTAAGACAGGGTTGTAGCCTCTCCCCGATGTTATTCAATCTGTATATTGAGCAAGCAGTAAAGGAAACAAAAGAAAAATTCGGAGTAGGTATTAAAATCCATGGAGAAGAAATAAAAACTTTGAGGTTCGCCGATGACATTGTAATTCTGTCAGAGACAGCAAAGGACTTGGAAGAGCAGTTGAACGGAATGGATGGTGTCTTGAAGGGAGGATATAAGACGAACATCAACAAAAGCAAAACGAGGATAATGGAATGTAGTCGAATTAAGTCGGGTGATGTTGAGGGTATTGGATTAGGAAATGAGACACTTAAAGTAGTAAAGGAGTTTTGCTATTTGGGGAGCAAAATAACTGATGATGGTCGAAGTAGAGAGGATATAAAATGTAGACTGGCAATGGCAAGGAAAGCGTTTCTGAAGAAGAGAAATTTGTTAACATCGAGTATAGATTTAAGTGTCAGGAAGTCATTTCTGAAAGTATTTGTATGGAGTGTAGCCATGTATGGAAGTGAAACATGGACGGTAAATAGTTTAGACAAGAAGAGAATAGAAGCTTTCGAAATGTGGTGCTACAGAAGAATGCTGAAGATTAGATGGGTAGATCACATAACTAATGAGGAGGTACTGAATAGGATTGGGGAGAAGAGGAGTTTGTGGCACAACTTGACCAGAAGAAGGGATCGGTTGGTAGGACATGTTCTGAGGCATCAAGGGATCACCAATTTAGTATTGGAGGGCAGCGTGGAGGGTAAAAATCGTAGGGGGAGACCAAGAGATGAATACACTAAGCAGATTCAGAAGGATGTAGGTTGCAGTAGGTACTGGGAGATGAAGAAGCTTGCACAGGATAGAGTAGCATGGAGAGCTGCATCAAACCAGTCTCAGGACTGAAGACCACAACAACAACAACATGACCTTATATCACCTGAGCTATATATCGTACAGTGATATAGCGTGTGCAAGAACATTCAACGATGTACGAGCGCAGGGCTATTGTTTGCTAAATGTGATGCGAATACAGTCAGCTGTAAAGGAGTAATACACTACTGGCCATTAAAACTGCTGTACCATGAAGATGACGTCCTACACACGCGAAATTTAACCGACAAGAAGAAGATGCTGTGATATGAAAGTGATTAGCTTTTCAGAGAATTCGCACAAGGTTGGCGCCGGTGGCGACACCTACAACGTGCTGACATCAGGAAAGTTTCCAACCGATTTCTCATACACAAACAGCAGTTCACCAGCGTTGCCTGGTGAAACGTTGTTGTGATGCCTCGTGTAAGGAGGAGAAATGCGTACCATCACGTTTCCGACTTTGATAAAGGTCGGATTGTAGACTATCGCGATTGCGGTTTATCGTATCGCGACATTGCTGCTCGCGTTGGTCGAGATCCAATGACTGTAAGCAGAATATGGAATCGGTGGGTTCAGGAGGGTAATACGGAACGCCGTGCTGGATCCAAACGGCCTTGTATCACTAGCAGTCGAGATGACAGGCATCTTATCCGCATGGCTGTAACGGATCGTGCAGCCACGTCTCGATCCCTGAGTCAACAGATGGGGACGTTTGCAAGACAACAACCATCTGCACGAACAGTTGGACGACGTTTGCAGCAGCATGGACTATCAGCTCGGACACCATGGCTGCCGATACCCTTGACGCTGCATCACAGACAGGAGCGCCTGGGTGCACGAATGGCAAAACGTCATTTTTTCGAATGAATCCAAGTTCTGGTCGCATCCGTGTTTGGCGACATCGCGGTGAACGCACATTGGAAGCGTGTATTCGTCATCGCCATGCTTGAGTATCACCCGGCGTCGTGGTACGGGGTGCCATTGCTTACACGTCTCGGTCACCTCTTGTTCGCATTGACGGCACTTTGAACAGTGGACGTTACATTTCAGATGTGTTACGACCCGTGGCTCTACCCTTCATTCGATCCATGCGAAACGCTACATTTCAGCAGGATAATGCACGACCGCATGTTGCAGGTCCTGTACGGGCCTTTCTGGATACAGAAAATGTTCGACTGCTGCCCTGGCCAGCTCATTCTCCATTTCTCTCAGCAAATGAAAACGTCTGTTCAATGGTGGCCCAGTAACTGGCTCGTTACAATACGCCAGTCACTAATCTTGATGAACTGTGGTATCGTCTTGAAACTGTATGGGCAGCTGTACCTGTGCAAGCCATCCAAGCTCTCTGACTCAATGCCTAGGCGTATCAAGGCCGTTATTATGGTTAGAGATGGTTGTTCTGGGTACATGTCTGATGCTGAAATTTTACTACGTGAACAGCGATGGTCATGATTTTTCCGGAGAGGCGGGAGAGGGGGGGGGGGAGGATTATGAAGACAGAAAACGTTCCGTAAAGGTTTGACAGAGTTGATAGGAAGTCGCTAAGCGCTCTCGTTCTCAACTACTGGATGAATAAAGGCCGTGTATTTGAGCTCGAGACGGGCGCACAGTGACTCACAGTAATACTTGCCTTATGGCGTCAGACGATTAACGTAAGACGTAAACTGAAGGAGGATGGGAAAGAAAGGAAACGGAACTGATGACTTTAGCTGCATCGGGAATCTGCGGTGACGAGTGCAAATGCGTGCCGGACCGGGACTCGAAACCGTGACCTCTTGGCTTACTAGGTAGTTGCGTTAAGCCACCCAGAAAAAGTGTTTATTGCAAATGAGCGGACTAC
Organism: Schistocerca nitens; assembly: GCF_023898315.1. Lineage (NCBI taxonomy): Eukaryota > Metazoa > Arthropoda > Insecta > Orthoptera > Acrididae > Schistocerca > Schistocerca nitens. The sequence continues at coordinate 203,199,255 of NC_064623.1, forward strand.
TTCCGCACTCTGTACGGCCATCCCACAAACCCACCTACCGCTACCTTTGCCCAGTCGCTGTCCATGACCGCCATGCTCGCTGACTCTTAGGTTCCCATTGGAGGTCGAACGTAAATGTGCGTCCGCAGAGACACGATGCCCCACTGCAGCCTGTTAATGAAGGTACGAGCATATGGAATAAGTTCACAGGTATGTGAGTTGCTATAAGACTTCTTAATTAATACACAACTGGCCATTAAAATTGCTACACCAAGAAGAAATGCAGATGATAAACGGGTAGTCATTTGCCAAAAATTATATATTAGAACTGACATGTGATTACATTTTCACGCAATTTGGGTGAATAGATACTGAGAAATCAGTACCCAGAACAACCACCTCTGGCCGTAATAATGGCCTTGATACGCTTTGGCATTGAGTCAAACAGAGTTTGGATGGCGTGTACAGGTACAGCTGCCCATGCAGCTTCAACACGATACCACAGTTCATCAAGAGTAGTGACTGGCGTAATGTGACGAGCCACTTGCTCGGCCACCATTGACCAGACATTTTCAGTTGGTGAGAGAACTGGAGAATGTGCTTGCCAGGGCAGCAGTCGAACATTTTGAATATCCAGAAAGGCCCGTACAGGACCTACAACATGCGGTCGTGCATTATCCTGCTGAAATGTAGGGTTTCGCAGGGATCGAATGAAGTCTAGAGCCACGGGTCGTAACACATCTGAAATGTAACGTCCACTGTTCTAAGTGCCGTCAATGGCAACAAGAGGTGACCGAGACGTGTAACCAATGGCACCCCATACCATCACGCCGGGTGATAAGCCAGTATGACGATGACGAATACACGCTTCCAATGTGCGTTCACCGCGATGTCGCCAAACACGGATGCGGCCAGCATGATGCTGTAAACACAACCTGGATTCGTCCGAAAAAATTACGTTTTGCCATTCGTGCACCCAGGTTCGCCATTGAGTACACCATTGTAGGCGCTCGTGTCTGTGATGCAGCGTCAAGGGTAACCGCAGCCACGGTCTCCAAGCTGATAGTCCATGCTGCTGCAAACGTCGTCGAACTATTCGTGCAGAAGGTTGTTGTCTTGCAAACGTCCCCATTTGTTGATTCAGGGATCGAGACGTTACAGCCATGCGGATAAGATGCCTGTCCTCTCGACTGCTAGTGATACGAGGATTCCATATTCGCTAATAGTCATTGCATCTCCAGCAACGCGAGCAGCAATGTCGCGATACGATAAACCGCAATCGCGATAGGCTACAATCCGATCTTGATCAAAGTCGGAAACGTGATGGTACGCATTTCTAATCCTTACACAAGACAACACAACACCGTTTCACCAGGTAACGACGATCAACCGCTGTTTGTGTATGAGAAATCGGTTGGAGCACGTTGTAGGTGTCGCCACCTTCGCAAACCATGTGTGAATCCTCTGAAAAGCTAATCGTTTGCATATCACAGCATCTTCTTCCTGTCGGTTAAATTTCGCGTCTGTAGAACTTCATCTTCGTGGTGTAGCAATTTTAATGGCCAGTAGTGTAGAATCCTCGAAGGCGAGTGTTCATCAAAATGGCTCTGAGCACTATGCGACTTAACTTCTGAGGTCATCAGTCGCCTAGAACTTAGAACTAATTAAACCTAACTAACCTAAGGACATCACAAACATCCATGCCCGAGGCAGGATTCGAACCTGCGACCGTAGCGGCCCTGCGGTTCCAGACTGCAGCGCCTTTAACCGCACGGCCACTTCGGCCGGCAGTGTTCATCAGAGATAAGGGTGTAGTCAGGAGTGCCCCAGCGAAGTTGTTTTCTATAGACATATATGATTTGGTGGAAGGGTGGACAGAAATCTGCGGTTGTTTGCTGATGATGCTGTGGTGTACGGTAAAGTGTCCAAGTTGGATGACTGTAGGAAGACACAAGACGACTTAGACAAAATTTCTAGTTGGTGTGATGAATGTCAGCTAGCAGTTAATGTGGAAAAAATGTGAGTTAACTCGGATGACTAGGAAGAACAAACCTGTAATGTTCGCATACTGCGTTAATGGTGTCCTGCTTGACACCGCCAAGTCGTTAAAATATCTGGGCGTAACGTTGCAGAGCTATATGAGGTGGAAAGAGCGAGTGAGACCTGTAGTAGGGATAGCGAATGGTCGACTTCGGTTTATTGCGAGGATTTTAGGAAAGTTTATTTCATATTTACTGTTAAAAACAGTCTTGATCACGATTTATTTATCAAGGTGACATTGATCAGTGCCTCTCCCATTATGTATTCTTAAGTTTATTTCACCTGTAAAGGAGACCGCATATAGGAAGCTGGTGCGACCTATTCTTCAGTGCTGCTCGACTGTTTGGGATCCGTACCAGATCTGACTGAAGGAAGACATCGAAGCAATTCAGAGGCGTGCTGCTAGACTTGTCACCGGTAGGTTCGAACAACAAGAGTGGAACCCCTGGAGGGAAAGCGACGTTCTTTTCGAGAAACTCTATTCAGAAACTTCCTGGCAGATTAAAACTGTGTGCCGGACCGAGACTCGAACTCGGGACCTTTGCCTTTCGCGGGCAAGTGCTCTACCAACTGAGCTACCCAAGCACGACTCACGCCTCGTCCTCACAGCTTTACTTCTGCCAGTACCTCGCCTCCTACCTTCCAAACTTTTCAGAAGCCCTCCTGCGAACCGTGAGTCGTGCTTGGGTAGCTCAGTTGGTAGAGCACTTGCCCGCGAAAGGCAAAGGTCCCGAGTTCGAGTCTCGGTCCGGCACACAGTTTCAATCTGCCAGGAAGTTTCGTATCAGCGCACACTCCGCTGCAGAGTGAAAATCTCATTCTATTCAGAAAATTTGGAGAACCGGAATTTGAAACTCATTGTAGAACGACTCTAATGCCGCGAACATACATTACGCGCAAGCACCACGAAGAAAAGATACGATTAATTGGGGCTCATACGGAAGCGTATAGACAGTCGTTTTTCCCTCGCACTGTTTGCGAGTGGAACAGGAAATGACAAGTTGTGGTACGGGGTACCCTCCGCCACGCACCGTGCAGTGGCTTGCGGAGTATCTTATATAGATGTAGAACTAGAATGTTGTAGATTCGCTCTCCATCAAGACGAATCAGTTATATGAATGCATGGTTTCCGTGCTTTCGAAAGAACAGACACCACGCAAAGTACGCTACTGTGGTACGTTGAAACGTCCCCTTGAAAAATTATGAATGACTGTGGTGGTAAACTTCGGCGTTATTTGATTTTCAAACAGCTGAGCAAAACTCAACGTACTCAAACAGTTTTCTCTTTACTTATTCTGATCATCACTAAACTGACACACAATATTTTTAGCGCAACGCAGTCTGACTTTCAATAATCCCTACAAAAGAATAGCCCTGACTAACAAAAACCTACACCTTTCATGAATTACTTACCTCTCAAAGATCGTAGTTACTCGAGCTACTGCAATACGACGAGCGCCAATACTGCCAGGTAAATAAAAGATTCTGACTACAGAAGGCACCAACTACTGATAGGCACAGTTAGCAAATGAAAGATTTTAATAGAGAACAAACAATGTACTTCGTTTAATAATGTTCAAAAGTCATCATGTGTATCTATCAATTCATGAAAACAATCTTTACAAATTTACTGTCTCTGATGGACACACGTCCAGATCATCCGCTCTCAAAACTCCGCCATCTCTCTCCCCACATCCACCACTGCTGGCGGCTCACCTCCAGCTGCCCAAAGCTACGCGCTGTTCACATCCAACTGCCCAACACTACAATAGCGAATATTCCAACAATGCCAAGCAACCACAGACTGCATACAGCACAGTCAGTGATTTTCATACAGAGCGCTACGTGGCGTTACCAACCTAAAAACCTAAACAGCCTACTTACAACGTATTAGTCCCGTTTCTTTTCTTTCTCGGACACGGCCGAAAGGACAGACACCACGCGCTCATATACGTATTTTAACGTGAGATTAAATCTCTAAACCAGTAGATTACGATAGAACTTATATTTTTAAATTCGGTAAATAATTACGCGAAATACTGAAAATAATTTTTTTTTTCTCCCTGGAAGCCGTTACATAGGGAACCTAATGTCTTATGGAGTTTCGGGTTCCGGGAATGTCGCTGCGTAATAAAAATTAGTGTAGTGTTTCCAAAGGGTGCTTAAACGTCATGTTAACTACTTGGAGCACCGCTTCAGATGGCAATCGTGTATAAAAGATTACAAAGTGTCGCCATGTTTCGTGAGCCAACTGCTCTAATGGAACGCTATCATCACGAAGCACGGCGCAAATCAATACAGCAAGCAATTAGCAGCTAATGACGCATTCCAGTGAAAGCTATTAATCGTGAGCATTAGGCACAGCCGAGCGTCCGAGGAGTGGGCATAAATACTGTAGGATGCAATTCCACGCGAGTGGCACGGCACGCAATGTAAAGTACGCACTGCAGCGATATGATAACGCTCATTACGCGCTTATAACGTACGTCCAATGGCAGAGTAATCACACTGATAGAACAATGCTTTTATCAGAACCAACATTTTTTTTTTGTTTGTCATTGGTCTTACGTCACAGTACCATGACTAGAAATGATCTTACAAACAAATTGTTGAGTGAAGTTCCGATGGATCACTTGATAATTTTCCTCTTTTGGGTTTCGCAACCACCCTTGGATGGATATTGCTGTTGTAATCTTTTGTCCGATTCAGAGGTTGAAGGCCCGTTCCACAGGTTTGGGTGCTGTCAGTCCACAGCGAGAATCCGAATTACTACTACTACGACTCCTTGGCGCTACAGCCCTTGTAGGGCGTTGGCCTCCACCCACTCTTCTCTGCTGGCTGTCATCTTCTCGCCGGCCGGCGTGACCGAGTGGTTCTAGGCGCTTCAGTCTGGAACCGCGCGACCGTTACGGTCGCACGTTCGAATCCTGCCTCGGGCATGGATATGTGTCATGTCCTTAGGTAGGTTTAAGTAATTCTAAGTTCTAGGGACTGATGACCTCAGATGTTAAGTTCCATAGTGCTCAGAGCCATTTGAACCATTTTCAACCCTTCCATCTTCTCACTCCCATCCTTCTTCTCTTCCACTCTGTCTAGCCATCTGGCCCTTGGTCTGCATCTAATATGACGTCCACCGGGTTTTCCCTTCAAATCTTAATTGATTTTGCTGTTCTCCACCATTCTTTCTACATGTCCCAACCAACGTAGTCTATTACTCTTTATTTCAGTCACGATATCTGGTTCGTTGTACAACTCTCTGATCTCCTTATTATTTCTGATTCTCCGAAAACCTTTCGATCTCAGCAACAGCTCCTCATTGTTCTGTGTCATACTCCAGGTCTCTGAAACATACATCACCACAGGCCTAACTACTGTACGATATACCGTCAGCTTCAGATTCCTACTAAGGCTCCTTGCTTTAAACACTGTAACCAGAGCAAAGTATCTTCAGTTACCAGCTGCAATCCTTGCATGTATTTCTTCTCTAATATCACTTTTCTCAGTTACCAGTGACCGAAGATACATTACTGGCCATTAAAATTGCTACACCAAGAAGAAATGCAGACGATAGACGGTTATTCACTGCACAAATATATTATACTAGAACTGACGTGATTACAAAATGGCTCTGAACGCTATGGGGATTAACTTCTGAGGTCATGAGTCCTCTAGAACTTAGAACTATTTAAACATAACTAACCTAAGGACATCACACACATCCATTCCCGAGGCAGGATTCGAACCTGCGACCGTAGCGGTCTCGCGGCTCCAGACTATAGTGCCTATAACCACTCGAACACTCAGGCCGGCGTGTGTGATTACATTTTCACGCAGTTTGGGTGCATAGATCCTGAGAAATCAGTACCCAGAACAACCACATCTGGCCGTAATAACGGCCTTGATAAGCCTGGGCATTGAGTCAAACACAGCTTGGATGGCGTGTACAGGTACAGCTGCTCATGCAGCTTCAACACGATACCACAGTTCATCAAGAGTAGTGACTGGTGTATTGTGACAAGCCAGTTGCTCGGCCACCATTGACAAGACTTTTCAGTTGGTGAGAGATCTGGAGAATGTGCTGGCCAGAGCAGCAGTCGAACATTTACTCTATCTAGAAAGGCCTGTACAGGACCTGCAACATGCGCGCATTATCCTGCTGAAATGTAGGGTTTTGCAGGGATCGAATGAATGGTAGAGCCACGGATCGTAACACATCTGAACTGTAACGTCCACTGTTCAAAATGCCGTCAATGCGAACAAGAGGTGACCCCATACCACCACGCTGGATGATGCGCCAATATGGCGACGACGAATACACGCTTCCAATGTGCGTTCACCACGATGTGGCCAAACACGTATGTGACCACCATGATGCTGTAAACAGAATCTGGATTCATCCGAAAAAATGACGTTTTGCCATTGGTGCACCCAGGTTCGTCGTTGAGCACACCATCGCAGGCGCTCCTGTGATGCAGCGTCAAGGGTAACCGCAGCCATGGTCTCCGAGATGATAGTCCATGCTGCTGCAAACGTCGTCGAACTGTTCGTGCAGATGGTTGTTGTCTTGCAAACTTCCCCATCTGTTGACTCAGGGATCGAGGCTGTACGATCCGTTACAGCCATGCAGATAAGATGTCTGCCATCTCGACTGCTAGTAATAAGAGGTCGTTGGGATCCAACACGGCGTTCCTTATTACCATCCCGAACCCACCGATTCCATATTGTGCTAACAGTCATTGGATCTCGACCAATGTGAGCAGCAGTGTCGCGATACGATAAACCGCAATCGCGATAGGATACAATCCAACTTTTATCATAGTCGGAAACGTGATGGTACGCATTTCTCCTCCTTACACGAGGCATCACAACAAAGTTTCACCAGCCGGTCAACTGCTGTTTGTGAATGAGAAATCGGTTGGAAACTTTCCTCATGTCTGCACGTTGTAGGTGTCGCCACCGGCGCCAACCTTGTGTGAATGCTCTGAAAAGCTAATCATTTGCATATCACAGCATCTTCTTCCTGTCGGTTAAATTTCGCCTTTTAGCACGTCATGTGTGTGGTGTAGCAATTTTAATGACCAGTAGTGTATTTAAAAGTCTCACAGCGTTCATATTCTTTTCCATTCAAAGTCGTGCTTCCTTTTGCTTCACCAATCTGAACTCAGCCAACAAAATTTTGGACGGTGTTCACTGGTGTCTGCTGAGTATTTTGGTACAAGGCAGCAGTAGTTTCCAGTTGCTTTTCACTAAGTTGTAATGTAATTATGGCTTATTGCGTTTGTTACAGTAAAAAGTCTCTCATATGTTTTAACCAAAGCGCACATCCAGTGGCGGAGCGAGCAAAGTTTTACCAGCGTGCTACAATTTGGTTGTGTATAGCCTTGTGACTTAAAAGGATGGTGAACAGAACTAAATTGACTATATTAGTTTTATGGATGTAAACTGAACTGTTTGAATATACACTCCTGGAAATGGAAAAAGGAACACATTGACACCGGTGTGTCAGACCCACCATACTTGCTCCGGACACTGCGAGAGGGCTGTACAAGCAATGATCACACGCACGGCACAGCGGACACACCAGGAACCGCGGTGTTGGCCGTCGAATGGCGCTAGCTGCGCAGCATTTGTGCACCGCCGCCGTCAGTGTCAGCCAGTTTGCCGTGGCATACGGAGCTCCATCGCAGTCTTTAACACTGGTAGCATGCCGCGACAGCGTGGACGTGAACCGTATGTGCAGTTGACGGACTTTGAGCGAGGGCGTATAGTGGGCATGCGGGAGGCCGGGTGGACGTACCGCCGAATTGCTCAACACGTGGGGCGTGAGGTCTCCACAGTACATCGATGTTGTCGCCAGTGGTCGGCGGAAGGTGCACGTGCCCGTCGACCTGGGACCGGACCGCAGCGACGCACGGATGCACGCCAAGACCGTAGGATCCTACGCAGTGCCGTAGGGGACCGCACCGCCACTTCCCAGCAAATTAGGGACAGTGTTGCTCCTGGGGTATCGGCGAGGACCATTCGCAACCGTCTCCATGAAGCTGGGCTACGGTCCCGCACACCGTTAGGCCGTCTTCCGCTCACGCCCCAACATCGTGCAGCCCGCCTCCAGTGGTGTCGCGACAGGCGTGAATGGAGGAACGAATGGAGACGTGTCGTCTTCAGCGATGAGAGTCGCTTCTGCCTTGGTGCCAATGATGGTCGTATGCGTGTTTGGCGCCGTGCAGGTGAGCGCCACAATCAGGACTGTATACGACCGAGGCACACAGGGCAAACACCCGGCATCATGGTGTGGGGAGCGATCTCCTACACTGGCCGTACACCACTGGTGATCGTCGAGGGGACACTGAATAGTGCACGGTACATCCAAACCGTCATCGAACCCATCGTTCTACCATTCCTAGACCGGCAAGGGAACTTGCTGTTCCAACAGGACAATGCACGTCCGCATGTATCCCGTGCCACCCAACGTGCTCTAGAAGGTGTAAGTCAACTACCCTGGCCAGCAAGATCTCCGGATCTGTCCCCCATTGAGCATGTTTGGGACTGGATGAAGCGTCGTCTCACGCGGTCTGCACGTCCAGCACGAACGCTGGTCCAACTGAGGCGCCAGGTGGAAATGGCATGGCAAGCCGTTCCACAGGACTACATCCAGCATCTCTACGATCGTCTCCATGGGAGAATAGCAGCCTGCATTGCTGCGAAAGGTGGATATACACTGTACTAGTGCCGACATTGTGCATGCTCTGTTGCCTGTGTCTATGTGCCTGTGGTTCTGTCAGTGTGATCATGTGATGTATCTGACCCCAGGAATGTGTCAATAAAGTTTCCCCTTCCTGGGACAATGAATTCACGGTGTTCTTATTTCAATTTCCAGGAGTGTATTTACATTGTGTAATTAATACTTTAATATTGTGATGAATAAAATAAAATGAAAAAAAAAGAAAATGAAGGTATTAGCAGGAAGCGAAACCGAGCTAAAGAATTGCTAATCTGCGTGCTTGGCCACTGGGGCCAGAGCTTCATTTTGTCTACTGGTCCTCAAAAGTCCCTCCTGATCAGTGCTCGCACAATAGGCTACGCTTTCGACGAAAAATATTCAGCCAGTGCGGTGAGCAACGTAGCACGCAATACAGTGCCAAGTGGTATGACGTCATTTCAGAGCAAGCACTGTCGAAAAAAGACAGCTGCTTCCCTTCTCTGTTATAACGCGGCTGACCATCATTTCGGCATTCAGTACTGGTTTCTTGCTTTCGCGGAAGCAACGCTACAAAAAAAGTTCTTGTCCATTACATTTGTGAAACAGCACGCATTGTAGGCTGCTCTGATTGTCTCCTAAATCGTTTATATAGATTGGGAACAGCACAGGGCCTGTATCATTAGAATGGGATAAAGCCGTAGTAACTCTTTAGCCGGGAGTAGCCTCTGTCATGCTCTTCACAGTGGTTTGCAGAGTACGGATATAGATGTAGATGCAATCACTGATTTACGAGATGAACTTCTAAAAACAGGTTAATGTCATGTACCCTCCACCATGCACTTCACAATGCTTTTGAGAGGGCGAATACAGATGTAATCGTTGGTAGTAAAAAAATCACATAAAACGTACCGAAAATTCAGTCTGTGCATTTTCACGTCATATCGGTATATGTTTTTGTATGTTGCATTGTCTGATCGTGGAAACGATTGGTAATTTTGAAAGCGTTTTGCCAGAAATTACTCACGAATGTGAAATTTAATTCCGGAAAAAAGAGTTACTCGCATTGGAATTTCAGAGTAAACTGGGGTGATGCATATTTTACTGTGTGGCTCTACGAATTTCATCGCGCTGCCATATAATAGCGCAGCAAAGTTATAAATGTTTGTGTCCGTATTTAACGTGGAATACTGCACTCGGTTCTGGAAGGATTTCTGTTATTTGTTTCCGAGTATGAAACTGTTCGAAGTACCACTCAAATTGTATTAATTATAGATAAAAAGTAGACAGAAGGTACCTCATTTTTGTTAAAATTATTTATGAAGTTTAGGTGATACGAAGAAAGGAAGAATCCGTGTATGGACTAGTTACAATGCCGGGAAAAAAAATCGCAACACCTATAAACAAGTAGAGCTAATGAGGTCCCGTACTCCGAGGACTGCTGGGGACGATGCACCACCGACTAACCAAGGTCCTAACGGAGGTGGCTTGCCATTGCCTTCCTCCGACCGTGATGGGGATGAATTATGACCATTAAGACAACACAACAACACCCACTCATCTCGAGGCAAGGAAAAATCCCTGACCCTGCCGGGAATCGAACCCGAGACCCCGAGCACTGGAAGCGAGAACGGTAGCACAAGACCACGAGCTGCGGACAGAGTAGAGTAACTAAATTGGTCTAGATGACATATTTAAGCGGATAACGTTGTAAGATCACATCTTAATGTGAGCTCGAGTTACGAGTGAAACGCTGGTACATTAATAACAGATGTAACTGTCAAAATGTTGAATGCAAGCTCCCAAACGGGGATGTGTTGGTGGTACAGGTGCCGGATGTCACTTTCTGGGACGGAGTTCCATGCATGTGGCATTTGGTCGATCAGTACAGGTGCGGTTAATGCTAGCTGTCGATGATACGTACTCGACTGGAGGCATATGTGGTGATCGAGCTGGCCAGGGCAACATGTGGACACTATTTTGGGTTACAACAGCTGTAATGGACAATTGTTGTCCTGTTGGAACCAACTCTTGGAATGTCATTCATGAATGGCAGCACTACAGGTCGAATCATCAGAATTGACGTTCAAATTTTGTCAGCGCGCGCGTCGCATAACCAAGGGAAAGCTCCTCCAGGCATACGAAATCGCTCCCCAGACCCCAACCGCAGTGTAAGTTGGTTGTAGGTGCTCATCTGATCTCACTTTTGCAAGCTTTCTCAACAAATATTTGAAAAGGTTGTGTTCAAGCGTCTCCTTAAGCATCTGACTGCAAATGATATATTGTCCAAGTCACAGTTTGGATTTCTCAAGGGTTCTGGTATAGAGAAAGTGTTTACACTTACAGTGAAAACGTACTTAATTCATTAGCTAGTACAGCTAATTACAGGATACTGGCATTTTCTGTGTTCTGCCAAAAGCCCTTGACTGTGTGAACCACAGCATTCTCCTAAGAAAATTAGAGTATTGTGGTGTCACCGGCAATGCTGCGAAATGGTTTGAGTCATATCTCTCTAACAGGAAACAAAGGGTGTCGTTGCGAAATACCTGTACAGTAAGCAGCTAGTCTTCATCTGACTGGGAATTAATTACATGTGGTGTTCCTCAAGGTTTCATTTTGAGTCCATTGCTTTTTCCTGTTTATGTTAATGACCTCTCATCTGTTACATTGCCAGATGCTAAGTTTGTTTTGTTTGCAGATGATACAAACATTGCAATAAGTAGCAAGTCAAGTACAGATTTAGAAATAACTGTTAATCAAATTGTCACTAACATTAAGAAGTGGTTTAAAGCTAATTCTTTGTCATTAAAGTTTGGGAAGACCAACTATATGCAGTTCAGAAGCTCGCCGGAGTGGCCGAGCGGTTCTAGGCGCTACAGTCTGGAACCGCGAGACCGCTACTGTCGCAGTTTCGAATCCTGCCTCGGGTACGCATGTGTGAGTCGTCCTTAGGTTAGTTAGGTTTAAGTAGTTCTAAGTTCTGGGGGACTGATGAGCTCAGATGTTAAGTCCCATAGTGCTCAGAGCCATTTTTTGCAGTTCAGAACCTCTGAGAGATTTCCTTCCAGCATGAGTATAAAGTATGAAGACAGGCGGATCGAAGAGGTTGACAGTGTTAAATTTCTGGGATTACAACACGATAACAAATTCAGTTGGGAAGGGCATACCACAGAATGTCTTAAGCGCCTAAACAAGTCTGTATTTGTCGTGAGAATGGTATCAGATATAGGATATATAAATATAAAAAAAACTTGCTTACTTTTCTTACTGTCATTCTATTATGACATATGGGATCATATTCTGGGGCAACTCATCAAACCGAGCAAACGTTTTTAGGGTGCAAAAGCGTGTGATACAACTCATTTGTGGTGTAAATTCAAGAATATCTTGTAGAAACCTGTTCAAGGAACTTTGTATTCTAACCACTGCTTCTCAGTATATTTATTCCTTAATGAAATTTGTTGCAAGTAATACATCTCTGTTTCCAACCAACAGCTGAGTATACAGTATCAATACTAGGAATACGAAGAATCTACATAAAGGCCTAAAATCACTTACCTTGGTCCAAAAAGGGGTCCAATATTAAGGAACACACATTTTTTATAAATTGCCAGCAACCATTAAAAACTTGGTTTCTGATAATGCACGGTTTAAACAGTGTTTGAAAGACTTTTTGATAGGCAACTCCTTCTACTCCGTAGATGAATATCTTTACAGAGACTGTTAAGTCAGCTTAAGCAAAAATATCTGTTAGATTTCAGTTTTGACAACACTTCGTCACGACAGTCAAGATTAGGTATTTTCCGTATGATAAATTTATTAATAGTGGATAACAGTGTTTCATTCAGACAGAGTGTTAATTTTGTAAATATTAGTTGTCCCAGTTTACTGCATTGTATTAGCTTATTTTCGACTATCTCCTAACAAATGAGTAGGGTAGTAAGTATTATAATCAAGTGTTTCATGTTTTTATGTCATATTTCTGACATGTTCGACACCCACGAGAATCATCTCATTTTTTGGGTCTATGGAACGAAAACTGAATCTATTCTAATCTAATCTCGTCCTAAGCGAAACACCGGCATCCATGGCAATGAGACAGAAGCGGCTTTCATCAGAAAAAAAGAAACAAAAACCTTAACTCTACCCTCCAATTACACTACTGGCCATTAAAATTGCTACACAACGAAGATGACGTGCTACAGACGCGAAATTTAACCGACAGGAAGAAGATGCTGTGATATGCAAATAATTAGCTTTTCAGAGCATTCACACAAAGTTGGCGCCGGTGGCGACACCTACAATGTACTGACATGAGGAAAGTTTCCAACCGCCCGCATCTCGTGGTCGTGCGGTAGCGTTCTCGCTTCCCACGCCCGGGTTCCCGGGTTCGATTCCCGGCGGGGTCAGGGATTTTCTCTGCCTCGTGATGGCTGGGTGTTGTGTGCTGTCCTTAGGTTAGTTAGGTTTAAGTAGTTCTAAGTTCTAGGGGACTGATGACCATAGATGTTAAGTCCCATAGTGCTCAGAGCCATTTGAAAGTTTCCAACCGATTTCTCATACACAAACAGCAGTTGACCGGCGTTGCCTGGTGATACGTTGTTGTTATGCCTCGTTAAGGAGGAGAAATACGTACCATCACGTTTTCGACTTTGATAAAGGTCGAATTGTAGCCTATTGGGATTGCGGTTTATCGTATCGCGACATTGCTGCTCGCGTTGGTCGAGATCCAATGACTGTTAGCAGAATATGGACTGGGTGGGTTCAGGAGGGTGATACGGAACGCCGTGCTGGATCCCAACGGACTCGTATCACTAACCGTCGAGATGACAGGCATCTTATCCGCATGGCTGTAACGGATCGTGCAGCCACGTCTCGATCCCTGAGTCAACAGATGGGGACGTTTGCAAGGCAACAACCATACGCACGAACAGTTCGATGACTGACAGCATGGACTATCAGCTCGGAGACCATGGCTGCGGTTACCCTTGACGCTGCATCACAGATAGGAGCGCCTGCGATGGTGTGCTCAACGACGAACCTGGGTGCACCAATGGCAAAACGTCATTTTTTCGGTTGACTCCAGGTTCAGAGTACCATATCATGATGGTCGCATCCGTGTTTGGCGACATCGCGATGAACACACATTGGAAGCGCGTATTCGTCATCGCCATACTGGCGTATCACCCGGCGTAATGGTATGGGTTGCCATTGGTTACACGTCTCGGTCACCTCTTGTTCGCATTGACGGCACTTTGAACAGTGGACGTTACATTTCAGATGTGTTACGACCCGTGGCTCTGCCCTTCATTCGATCCCGGCGAAACCCTACATTTCAGCAGGATAATGCACGACCGCATGTTGCAGGTCCTGTACGGGCCTTTCTGGCCAGCACATTCTCCAGATCTCTCACCGATTCAAAACGTCTGGTCAATGGTGGCCGAGCAACTGGCTCGTCACAATACGCCAGTCACTACTCTTGATGAACTGTGGTATCGTGTTGAAGCTGCATGGGCAGCTGTACCTGTACACGCCATCCAAGCTGTGTTTGGCTCAATGCACAGGCGTATCAAGGCCGTTATTACGGCCAGATGTGGTTGTTCTCGTTAGTGATTTCTCAGGATCTATCATCCAAATTGCGTGAAAATGTGATGTCAGTTCTAGTATAATGTATTTGTCCAATGAATACCCATTTATCATCTGCTTTTCTTCTTGGTGTAGCAATTTTAATGGCCAGTAGTGTAGTTCTCGCTTGACACCACTGAAGACGCAAATTGTGATGGTTTGGGGTCGGTGAAATGCACGCTTCAGGGCGTCTGGTTTGGAGTTGTCTTTGAAGTTACCAATTTGTAACAGTTCATTGTGTCAGTGTGGTGCCAACTGCCTGCTCGACCTGCTACTGCAAATGTCGTCCGATGCGCCAGAGCCATGTGCCTTCTCGGTAGTGGCACAGCACGTGGCCGTCTGGAGCCAGCTGCTGCTATTGTAACTTCCCCTCACCATGCTCCCGGCTGTCAGGTACAGTGGCTCCATTCCCGCCAAGCCTTTCTGTAATATGTCGGCAGGAACTGCTGCCTTATTACACAACTCCTTCAAACTCGGTGAGCTGTTGACAATGGCGTCGTCGTTGTCTTAAACACGTTCTTCTCTAATCTCAACTCACTACGTCCAGTCTGAAAGGCAACGAACGGTCGTGACCGTAATAGCGCGCATTTAAAGCCAACCTAATTTGGTCATAGTATGAAGGCTTTCACGACCGGATGACATATCTTCTGGTAAACCTTCCGGGATGTAAGGTCGTGGTCCATGAAACTCTTCAGCTCCTAACGTTTCGTCCAGAGCTGCGCTGGACATCTTCAGAGGGGTGTTTCTCCTCCGGTGAGTCTTGCCGACTGACGGGTCGGACGTCTGAGAGCGACTTACATATCGTAGAAAGTGGTCGTGGCCAGAGTTACACGTGTAACTCTGGCCACGACCACTTTCTACGATATGCAAGTCGCTCTCAGACGTCCGACCCGTCAGTCGGCAAGACTCACCGGAGGAGAAACACCCCTCTGAAGATGTCCAGCGCAGCTGTGGACGAAACGTTAGGAGCTTAAGAGTTTCATGGACCACTACCTTACATCCCGGAAGGTTTACCAGAACAACCTAATTTGCACCCTCATAGTTGCGCCACTAGCACCACTCTTACGCAAGTGGCGCCAAATTTCAACAGGCGTCATCTTTCAGATGTACAAATATGCCTACCAACATTCTTTTATCCCATGTAGAGTGCCTTTCATGAATTTTGGGTCAAACAGAAAAGTTTTGTACGAGGGTTGGAGCTTAAATAGTGGCAACTATTTATTCACAACCGATACAAAAGAGTTACATGTTTGCACCTGTTACTGTCCTTCAAAGTAGCCACCAGGGTTGTGTAGAACCCGTTGCCAGTGATGTGGAAGGCGTGGTACAGGGCGAGTCAAAAGTCCTTGGACACCTTCATAAGTTGGAAAATTAAAGGTAAAATTGAAATGTGATGATGGGAACATAGGTTTGATGTGGGGCCGCAACTTTTGGAGAGAATGCCATTCATGGCCGACATCTTGAAATCCGCCATTTTGGATTCAACTGATGTTTTAAAAAAAATAGGAACCGGGATGTATGACACACCAAATAACACTCGCTTGACCTCTGGAATTGAGTGGTGTAATTTGTTTTTGTCTATCTTGTACAGTTTAGAAGTTAGTAATGTTCAAAGTTACCTTGATACCGGTATGGACAACACGTAGAACATGTGTTGTAGCAGTGGGTATGAAGGTAATTTCCTTACTTTGAACATTAATAACCCTTAAACTGTACAAGATACACAAAAATAAATTACTAAATTCCATAGCTCAAGCCAGTGTTATTTGATGTGTCATACACCCCCCCCCCCCCCTTCTCATTTAAGAAAATGATTTCCAGATGGCGGCCATGAATGACATTTACTCCAAAAGTTGTGGCCCCACATCAAACCTATGTTCCCATTATCACATTTCAATTTTCCCTTTAATCTTCCAACTTATGAAGGTGTCCAAGGACTTTTGACTCGCCCTGTATACCGTTAGCAGAGCCTGTTGTGTTGATGGTGCGAATGGAGCGGTCTACTGCCTCTCGAATCTCTGGAACAGTTCTGAAGCGAATGCCACGAAGTGGTTCCTTCATCTTCGGAATCAAATCAGAGTCACAAAGACTTAATTCCGGGGAGTATGGTGGATGGTACAGTACTTCCCAGTCCCATCGACTGAACAGAGCAGCCACAGCTTGCGCTGTATGCGCCCGTGCATTGTCGTGCCAAATGATCGGTGGGTTGCGCAGAAAGTTTCGCCGCTTCTTTCGCAAAGCTGGTTGCAGGTGATGCTCCAAAAACGAACATTAATACTGTGCCTTGACGGTCTGCCGTGGAGGAACGTAATGTGTTCAAGCTGTGGCTTCTCTGTTCGGTCGATGGCACTGGGAAGTACTGTACCATCCACCATACTCCCCGGACTTAAGCCCTTGTGACTTTGATTCGATTCCGAAAATGAAGGAGCCACTTTGTGGCATTCGCTCCCTAACTGTTCCAAAGATTCGACAGGCAGTAGACTGCTCCATTATCACCATCAAGAGAACAGCCTGTGCTAACGGTATACTACGCCTTCCACATCGCTGACAACGGGTTCTACACAACGCTGGTGACTACTTTGAAGGACAGTAACAGGTGTAAACATGTAACTCTTTTGTATCGGTTGTGAATAAATGAAATGAAGTCCCATGCGTCTTTACAGAGAGTAGGGGAACGATGCGGGAGACCCGCACCGCCGTACTAGGCAAAGTCCTAATGGAGGTGGTTTGCCGTTGCCTTCCTCCGACCGTAGTGGGGATGAATGATGATGATGAAGACGACACAATACCCAGTCATCTCGGGGCAGGTGAAAATCCCAGACACCGCCGGGAATCGAACCCGGGACTCCGTGCTCGGGAAGCGAGAAAGCTACCGCGAGACCACGAGTGGCGGACTGGGAATAAATAGTTACCATTATTTAAGTTCCAACCCTCGTACTAAACGTATTATGTTTGTTATTCAAACAGACAAAATGATATTCACAAAGCAATAAACTGAACATTTGACTTCATTTAATGACTCACAAGCCCGCCCGGTTAGCCGAGCGGTCTAACGCACGGCTTTCCGGAGTGGGAAGGAGCGGCTGGTCACCAGCACGAATCCGCTAGTCTGTGGATGGTTTTTGGACGGTTTTCCATCTGCCTCCGCGAAGGCGGGCTGGTTTCCCTTATTCCGCCTCAGCCACACTATGTCGGCGACTGCTGCGCAAACAAGTTCTCCACGTACGCGTACACCACCATTATCCTGCCACGCAAACATAGGGGTTACACTCGTCTGGTGTGAGACGTTCCCTGGGGGGTCCACTGGGGGCCGAACCGCACAATAACCCTGGGTTCGGTTTGGGTGGCGGAGGGGTGAAGTGCACTGCGGTAGTCGTCGTGAGGTTGTGGACCACTGCGGCTGCGGCGGGAACGAAGCCTCTCCGTCATTTCTAGGTCCCCGGTTACAATACAATACTATACGATGACTCACAAAATACAAATACCTTCATATTTACATGTGAAATAAAATACGTTTGTCTTCGTAAAAGTTTTGGCACAAAGTGCAGAAATAAACCAAAAACTGCTTTGTACTTCAACCGCGACGCTGTAACACTTGTGACAACCGTTTTGGCATACTTTGTATAAGCTTCTGTAAGTACGAGATACTTAGATTTTTCCATTCTTCTTGCAGTCTCCTGACGTCTTGTTCAGACTATATGGGGACTTTTCGAATATTTCTTTCTATCACATCTCATAAATTCTCTATGGGGTTCTTTTCCGGACTTTGTGGAGGAGGACTGACAACTTTAGGACAGTTGCTCGGGAGCCACAACCGTGTAATATGGGCGGTATGTTTCTGATGGACATTTGTGGTAAGCTTCTATAGGATCGAACTGCTGAGGTCATCGGTCGCTAGACTGGCAGAAGTAAAGCTGTGAGTACCGGGCGTGAGTCGTGCTTCGGTAGCTCAGTTGGTAGAGCACTTCCCCGCGAAAGGCAAAGGTCCCGAGTTCGAGTCTCGGTCGGGCACACAGTTTTAATCTGCCAGGAAGTTTCATATCAGCGCACACTCCGCTGCAGAGTGAAAATCTCATTCTGGGTCCCTAGACTTACACACTACTTAATGTAGCTTTAACTTACGCTAAGGACAACACACACACCCATGCCCGAGGTAGGGACTCGAACCTTCGACGGAGGGAGCTGCGCGAACCGTGACAAGACGCCCAAGACCGCGCGGCTACCTCGCGCGGCCTCAGTATGTTTGGGCTCGTTGTCCTGATAAAATTTGAAACAGCTTCCAATCCAAATATTTTCTGCGCTCTTCTCCAAATTGTTCCTTAGAATCCGCAGGTATACATTTTTATCCACTGTTTCGTCATTGAAGACCAGCTCAACCAGTGGCTGACATACAACCCCAAACAATAACATGCTCCCTGCCATGTTTCACTGTAGCTTGCATATTTTTTCTCTTCCAGCTCTTTGTTGGGCTGCCGCCAGACCGTTATTCGTCCATCCGGTCCTGATTCCACCACTCCATGTTCTTTTACATGTATTCCCTTGCGCATAGCAGCTTCTTCATTGGCACGACAGATCTAAGGCAGTTCGCCCATGGTAATTTTCTCTGTACAGTAAGCGTCTGATTGTGCTAGGAGTGGCCTTCTTCCCAGACTCTTCCTCAGTGTAGCTGTGACTCGTGGCTCTTTCTTGACCTTTTGGACTATTCCCCTCTCTTCTCACTTCACAAATATCTTTGGACGGCCTTCCTGCGGCAGATTTTCTATCCTGTCTTCATATTTATATCGACTGCACTTTTCTTCATATTCAATAACGTTGCTATTTCTCGGCGTGTTGTGTGCTATTGACAATGGATTTCAGATCGATTCCGTATTTCTGGATTTCCGGAAGGCTTTTGACACTGTACCACACAAGCGGCTTGTAGTGAAATTGCGTGCTTATTGAATATCGTCTCAGTTATGTGATTGGATTTGTAATTTCCTGTTAGAGAGATCACAGTTCGTAGTGACACAGTCATCGAGCAAAACAAAAGTGATTTATGGCATTCCCCAAGGTAGTTTTATATGACCTTTGCTGTTCCTTATCTATATAAACGATTTGGGAGACAATCTGAGCAGCCGTCTTCGGTCGTTTGCAGATGATGCTGTCGTTCATCGACTAATAAAGTCATAAGAAAATCAAAACAAATTGCAAAACGATTCAGAAAAGATATCGGAATGGTGTGAAAAGTGGCAGTTGACCCTAAATAACGAAAAGTGTGAGGTGATCCACATGAGTGCTAAAAGGAATTCGTTAAACTTGGGTTACGCGATAAATCAGTCTAATCTAAAAGCAGTAAATTCAACTAAATACCTAGGTATTACAATTACGAACAACTTACATTGGAAGGAACATATTCAAAATGTTGTGGAAAGGCTAACCAAAGATGAGTTTTATTGGTAGGACACTTATAAAATGTAACAGACCTACTAAGGAGACTGCCTACACTACGCTTGTCCGTCCTCTTTTAGTATACTGTTGCGCGGTGTGGGATCCTTATCAGATAGGACTGACGGAATACGTCGAAAAAGTTGAAAGAAAAGCAGCACGTTTTGTATGATGGCGAAATATGGGAGAGAGTATCACAGAAATGATACAGGATTTGGGGTGGACATCATTAAAAGAAAGGCGTATTTCGTTGCGACGGAATCTTCTCACGAAATTCCAATCACCAACTTTCTCCTCCGAATGCGAAAATATTTTGTTGACACCGACCTACATAGGGAGAACCGATCACCACGATAAAATTATGGAAATCAGAGCTCGTACGGAAAGATGTAGGTGTTCATTCTTTCCGCACGCTATACGAGATTGGAATAATAGAGAATTGTGAACGTGGTTCGATGAACCCTCTGCCAGGCACTTAAATGTGATTTGCAGTGCATCCATGTAGATGTAGATGTTGTTCCCTCTCAGTGGTGGAATATTGCTAACTGCCTCTGTTCAAAAGTGCTGTTTTTACCTCTACGTATACAAACACACTTGTGTTTCCTTTGAGCTCTCTACAGCTAGTGACTGACATCGCAGGAAGTAAAGAATAACAGAGATATCCACACTGACACTATTGTCTCAAAACTTTTGAAGTGCAGAGTTCCATATCTCGCAGTAAGAAACGGGTCTTGTTCTGTAGTAAGCAAGAAAAAACACACGTGATGCACTTTTCATCGTCCATAATTACATCTACAAATTGCAGACGTACATATTTCCGTATCAACCATCATAAATTCTTTCATACCCTGACGTTGTTTGTTGTGGTCTTCAGTCCTGAGACTGGTTTGATGCAGCTCTCCACGCTACTCTATCCTGCGCAAGCTTCTTCACCTCCCAGTACCTACTGCAGCCTACATCCTTCTGAATCTGCTTAGTGTACTCATCTCTTGGTCTCCCTCTACGATTTTTACCCTCCACGCTGCCCACCAGTACTAAACTGGTGATCCCTTGATGCCTCAGAACATGTCCTACCAACCGATCCCTTCTTCAAGTCAAGTTGTGCCACAAACTCCTCCTCTCCCAAATTCTATTCAATACCTCCTCATTAGTTACGTGATCTACCCATCTGATCTTCAGCATTCTTCTGTAGCACCACATTTCGAAAGCTTCTATTCTGTTCTTGTCTGTGCACATACTGTGCACAGTGTTTGTCCCAAAACTTGTGAGAGGTACTGTAAATCGTTCTTGGAATTACGATTCTTTTCCGTCAGTGGACATTTTTAACCGTGAGGTGTGGTAGGAGTAATCTGAAGTAAAATTTCTGAAGGAAGTCCAACTGCCAGAAATACCTTGTGCTTAGGATTCCAGGAATCTTACGCAGAGAGAAATTGAACATTCGCTGTTAATTGGAGCGGACTGTAATTTTGCTTTGCGGCCTGTTTTCCCTTAATATGCACAGCGCGCTGAAGCTCTTCTGGTTGAGGAAGGAAGACGAATAACGAAATACATAACTGAGACACTTGTTTAGGGGCACTAGCTCGCAAAAGTTCGCGATGAAAAACGGCCGCAGTAAACGCGCGGCAATTTTGCCGCGAGACGGAATTGGCGGTGTTTAGGCTACACACTCCGGCGGGCCCTCTTGTATACTTCAGCCTTCGCAGCTGAAAACCTGCTGCTGACTGAAGGCATAAATCATCGCCGCCCTGGACTCGCGCTGGCGGCTAGTACGTCGAGACGCGACACACAAGAGTGCCCTATTTTCGGAACGGTCAACGCGTCTGAAATTAACAATATTAACCCAAATTCCTCAGCCACTACTCCCGCATTACCATAATCTGACATTACGGCGGATAATTATAAAGTTGTTTTTACCATCTGGAAAAAAGTTAGTCTACTGATTGCTTCTCATAAGATTATGAAACGTCCCCTTAGAAAAATTAGTGAATTACTATGCTGATTACGTTATTTGATTTTCAAACAGCTGAGCAAAACTGAACGTACTCAGACATTTCTCTCTTTACTTATTCTGATCATCACTAAACTGACACACAATATTTTTAGCGCTACGCAATCTGACTTTTAATAATCCCTACAAAAGTACGGCCCTGACTAACAATAACCTATACCTTCCATGAATCACTTACCTCACAAAAATCTTCTTTACTCGAACTACTGCAATACAGCGAGCGCCAATACTGCCAGCAGAATAAAAGATTCTAACTACTCAAGGCACTAACTACTGATGGGCATAGTTAGCAAATAAAAGATTTTGATAAAGAACAAACAATGTATTTACTTTAATAGTGCTCAAAATTCATTATATATATATATATATATATATATATATATATATATATATATATATATATATATATATATATAAAGTTCATAACATCCAGTCTTCAAATTTACTGTCTCTGATGGACACACGTCCAGATCGTCCGCTCTCAAAACTCCGCCATCTCTCTCCCCACATCCACCACTGCTGGCGGCTCACCTCCAACTGCGCAACACTACGCGCTGTTAACAGCCAACTGCCCAACACTACAATAGCGACTATTTCAACAATGCGCACCAGCCACAGACTGCACACAGCACAGCCAGTGATTTTCGTAGAGAGCGCTAGGTGACGTTACCAACATAAAAATCTAAACAGCCTACTTACATAGCCCGCATGATCCCCACAAAAAATTTTACAAATTCTTTTGGGCAGTGGCCAATACATATTTGACATTTTTTTTGTAATTACAATAACAAAGAAATCAAATGCACACACTTATTGATACACTGTTCGTCAAAAGCAAAAATTGTTCTCATAAAGACAGTCCTGATCATTCATCACAGTATAATGTCATTGCACAAAGTCTGATCAGTAAAAGAAAATGCACATGGAAGTAGTGGATTTCCATGCAGTCTTGAAGAAGTGCTGTCCTTCCAACGGAAAGACAGTGCTGACTCTTGACATGCAGACAGGTAATGGGCCACAACAGAGCAAACCCACAGCAGAGTCAGTCGAAGTTTCGAAGACTATTGGTAGCTAGGTCACCACAGAGTAGACCCACTGCAGTCCTGGTAGAGATTATGGTATTGGTGGGCCATCAAAGGTGCAGACCCACTGCAGTCCTTGTAGAGATGGCCAGCAGCCACAGACTGCACACAGCACAGCCAGTGATTTTCATACAGAGAGCTAGGTGACGTTCCCAGCATAAAAACCTAAACAGCCTACTTACAAGATCTACAGCAAAATCTACACTTACATCACTGCTCTGCAATTCACAATTAAGTCCCTGTCAGAAGTTTCATGAACTACCTTCACGCTATTCCTCTACCGTTCCTCTCTCGAAAGGAGTGCGGGAAAAACGAACACTTTAAATTTTTCCGTGGGAGCTCTGATTTGTCTTATTTTATCATAATGATCATTTCTCCCTACGTAGGAGGGCTCCAACAAAACATTATCGAATTCGGAGGAGAAAGTTGGTGTTTGATATTTCCTGATAAGATTGTGCCATAACAAAAGAAGACTTCGTCTTAATGATTTGCACTCCAATTCGCGTATCATATCCGTGGCACTCTCTCCCTTATTCTACATCTATATCTACATCCGTACTCCGCAAGCCACCTGACGGTGTGTGGCGGAGGGAACTTTGAGTACCTCTATCGGTTCTCCCTTCGAGTCTCGTTCGTGGAAAGAAAGATTGCCGGTATGCCTTTGTGTGGGCTCTAATCTCTCTGATTTTATCCTCATGGCCTCTTCGCGAGATATACGTAGGAGGGAGCAATATATTGCTTGAGTCCTCGGTAAAGGTATGTTCTCGTAACTTCAACAAAAGCCCGTACCGAGCTACTGAGCGTCTCTCCTGCAGAGTCTTCCACTGGAGTTTATCTATCATCTCCATAACGCTTTCGCGATTACTAAATGATCCTGTAACGAAGCGCGCTGCTCTCCGTTGGATCTTCTCTATCTCTTCTATCAACCCTATCTGGTACGGGTCCCACACTGCTGAGCAGTATTCAAGCAGTGGGCGAACAAGTGTACTGTAACCTACTTCCTTTCTTTTCGGATTGCATTTCCTTAGGATTCTTCCAATGAATCTCAGTCTGGCATCTGCTTTACCGACCATCAACTTTATATGATCATTCCATTTTAAATCACTCCTAATGCCTACTCCCAGATAATTTATGGAATTAACTGCTTCCAGTTGCTGACCAGCTATATTGTAGCTAAATGATAAGGGATCTTTCTTTCTATGTATTCGCAGCACATTACACTTGTCTACATTGAGATTCAATTGCCATTCCCTGCACCATGCGTCAATTCGCTGCAGATCCTCCTGCATTTCAGTACAATTTTCCGTTGTTACAACCTCTCGATATACCACAGCATCATCCGCAAAAAGCCTCAGTGAACTTCCGATGTCATCCACAAGGTCATTTATGTATATTGTGAATAGCAACGGTCCTACGACACTCCCCTGCGGCACACCTGAAATCACTCTTACTTCGGAAGACTTCTCTCCATTGAGAATGACATGCTGCGTTCTGTTATCTAGGAACTCTTCAATCCAATCACACAATTGGTCTGATAGTCCATATGCTCTTACTGTGTTCATTAAACGACTGTGGGGAACTGTATCGACCGGCTTGCGGAAGTCAAGAAACACGGCATCTACCTGGGAACGCGTGTCTATGGCCCTCTGAGTCTCGTGGACGAATAGCGCGAGCTGGTTTTCACACGATCGTCTTGTTCGAAACCCATGCCGATTCCTGCAGAGTAGTCTCCAGAAAAGTCATTATACTCGAACATAATGCGTGTTCCAAAATTCGACAACTACACTATTTCGCGATAGTATAAAACGAGCTGCCCTTCTCTGAACTTTTTCGATGTCCTCCGTCGATTCTATCCGATGCGGATCCACAGAAATACTCCAGAAGAGGACGAACATTCATCGTGTAAACAGTCTCTTCACTAGACCTATTTCTTTTTGTTAGTATTCTGCCAGTAAATCATAGTCATTGGTTCGGTTTCCCCACAACAGTATCCGTGTTCAAGTTACTCGTAATTTTATTCCTAAGTATGTAGCTGAACTCCTAGTCTTTATTTTATGTAAATTTAGTGGATTCTTTCTACTACCCATGCACTGCACACTGTTAATTATTTACATCATGTTCAACTTTTAGAAACGTACAGGTATCTTGTACAAGTCATTTTTCAATTTGTTTTGAGTATCTGATAACTTTACAAGAAGATAAATAACAGCATAAAGTGTAAGAGGGTTGCTCGGATTGTCTCCTAAATTATTTATATAGTGCAAAAACAACCGAGAGGATGTAACATTTTCTCAGGGAACGCCAGATATTATTTGCTTCTTATTTGACAATTTCCGTCAATTATTACAAAACATGACATTTTGACACGAAATCATGACTCCAGTCACACAACTGTGACTGTACTCCATAGGCACGCAAATTGAGTAAACATCGCTAGCCAGGATTGGTGTCAAAAGTCTTCCGGATATCAAAAAATATGAAATAAATTTGATATCCCCTGTCGATAGCACTCATTCCTGCGTGTGAATAAAAAACTAGATGTGCTTCACAAGAACAAAATTTTCTGTATCCACGTTGGCTATTTGTCAATAAATCGTTTCCTTCGAGGTAATATATTAATGGAATTCGACGATAGAGATATGGGTCTGTAATTCAGTGGATATATTCCCTTTCTTGAGTGTCGCTGTGGCCTGTGCAGTTTTCCAGTTTTTAAGCAGCGATCTTTCGACGAGCAAGCGATTGTACACTACGTGATCAAAAGTGTCCGGACACCTAGATAAAAATGACTTACAAGTTCGTAGTGCCCTCTGAAACGTCCCCTTTGAAAAATTATACATGACTGTGCTTAAACTGACACACAATATTTCGCTACAATATTTTTAGCGCAACGCAATCTGACTTTCAATAATCCCTACAAAAGAATGGCCCTGACTAACATTAAACTATACCTTTCACAAATCACTTACCTCACAAAAATCTTCGCTACTCAAGCTACTGCAATACAGCGAGCGCCACTACTGCCAGCTAAATAAAAGATTCAAACTACTGAAGGCACTAATTACTGATAGGCATAGTTAGCAAATGAAAGATTTTAATAGAGAATAAACAATGTATTTACCTTAATAATGTTGAAAACTCATAATATACATAGCAGTTCATGACATCCAATTTTAAAAATTTCAAAACTCCGCCATCTCTCTCCCCACATCCACCACTGCTGGCGGCTCACCACCAACTGCTCAACGCCACGCGGCGCTCACATCCAGCTGCCCAACACTACAATGGCGAGTATTACAACAATGCAAAGCAGCCACAGACTGCACACAGCACAGCCAGTGATTTTCATACAGAGGTGGCGTTACCAATAAAAAAACCTAAACAGCCTACTTACACCTCCATCGGTAATGCTGGAATTCAGTATGGTGTTGTTCCACCCTTAGCCTTGATGATAGCTTCCACTCTCGCAAGCATACGTTCAGTCAGGTTTCTTGGAAGGTTTCTTGGGGAATGGCAGCCCATTCTTCACTGAGTGCTGCACTGAGGAGACGGATCGATGTCGGTCGGTGAGGCCTGGCACGAAGTCGGCGTACCAAAACATCCCAAAGGTGTTCTTTAGGTCACGACTCTGTGCAGGCCAGTGCATTACAAGGATGTTACTGTCGAGTAACCACTCCGCCACCGGCCGTGCATTATGAACAGGTGCTCGATCGTGCTGAAAGATGCAATCGCCATCCCCGAATTGCTCTTCAACAGTGGGAAGGAAGAAGATGCTTAAAGCATCGATGTAGGCCTGTGCTGTGATAGTGCCACCCAAAACAACAAGGGGTGCCAGGTCCCCCCAAGAAGAACACGACCACACCATAACAGCACCGCCTCCGAATTTTACTGTTGGCACTACACACGCTGGCATATGACGTTCACCTGGCATTTGCCATGCCCACATCCTGCCATCGGATCGCCACATTGTGTACCGTGATTCGTCACTCCACACAACGTTTTTCCACTGTACAGTCGTCCAATATTTACGCTCCTTACACCAAGCAGGCGTCGTTTGGCATTTACCGGCGTGATGTGTTGCTTATGAGCAGCCGCTCGACCATTAAATCCAAGTTTTCTTACCTCCCGCCTAACTGTCATAGTACTCACACTGGATGCCGCCGCAGTTTGGATTTCCTGTGTGATGGCATGGATAGATGTCTGCCTATTACACATTGCAACTCGCTTCAACTGCCGGCAGTCTCTGTCAGTCAACGGACGAGGTCAACCTGTGCGCTTTTGTGCTGTACGTGTTCCTTCACGTTTCCACTTCACTATCACATCGGAAACAATGGACCTAGGGATCTTTAGGAGTGTGGAAATCTCGCGTACAGACGTCTGGCACAAGTGAAGACGTCTGGCACAAGTGACACCCAATCAGCTGACCACGTTCGAAGCCTGTGAGTTCCGCGGAACGTCCAATTCTGCTCTCTCACGATGTCTAATGACTACTGAAGTCGCTGATATGGAGAACCTGGCTGTAGCTGGCAGCAGAATGCACCTAATGTGAAAAAGTATGTTTTTGGGGGTGTCCGGTTATTTTTGATCACATAGTGTATAGTGAATATGGTTGCTAAGCATGGAGCTATTTTATCTACGTACTTTGATAGGAACCTGTCTGGTATACAATCTAGACAAGAGGCCTTGCTTTTACTATGTGATTTAAGCTTCTTTCCTACATGGAGGCCGGCCGGGGTGGCCGAGCGGTTCTGGGCGCTTCAGTCTGGAACCGCGCGACCGCTACGGTCGCAGGTTCGAATACTGCCTCGGTCATGACTGTGTGTGATGTCCTTAGGTTAGTTAGGTTTAAGTAGTTCTAAGTTCTAGGGGACTGATGACCTCAGAAGTTAGTGCTCAGAGCCATTTGAACCATTTTTGAACCTACACCGCGTATACCTACATCTAAGTTACTCAAGTTGGCGGTTGTACATTCGTATTCTGGAATATTTACTTCATCTCTTTGGTGAAGGACTTTCGGAAAAGACGTGTTTATTAACCCCCCTTTAGCGGCACTGTCATCGATAACATTACCATTGCTATCACGCTGTGAAGGTCCTGATTGTGACTTGCCACTGGTGTTCTTTACGCACGACCAGAATCTCTTTGGGTTTACTTCCAGATTTCGAGACAAAGCTTGGTTGTGGAAACTGTTAAAAGGATCTGGCACTGAGGTCCACATCAAGTTTCGAACTTCCGTAAAACCTGACGAATTTTGGAGACACTGCGTTCTTTTAAATTTATCATGGCTGTTTCTTTGCTTCTGCAACGCGCACCTGTTATATCCCCTACATAGATTATAAGGGGTGTAGACTTTCTCTTTGGAAGGCGTCAAGCGAATTTTTATCTGATTGTTTAAATAGAAATATTTTGCGTTTATTTTTTGTAGTTTTAGGTGTTACCGTATTCAGTCTTCGTACAACGACCCTGTGGTCACTAATTTCTGCATCCGCCGTGATTAATGAAAGGCTTCGAGACATCTCAGACTTATTTTTATTACAACACCCAGCAGAATTCCGTAAAGGAAGATCCTGTGCCGACAGTGTTTTCACATTGTAAGAAACTGTACAAGAATCAAAGTGGAAACACACTCAGAATTTCAGGACTACGAAAACTCCATTGACAGCATCCGCAGAAAAAGGTCTGATCAACAGTGGAGAAAAGATGTTTCCCCATGCAAATTTATAAAAAGAAGCAAAATAAGAGTAGATACTGGAAAATAACTGACACCGGAAATAGAGAGTAAGTCAAGGCTGTAGTGTGTCACCTGCACTGTTCAAGATCTACATCAATGACCTGGTCGTGGAATGTATGAAGGACAGATTACCTGAAGCTATAAGAACTTACACAGACAAATTTCTAAACACATTTCGCTTTTTTTTTTTTTTTGTGGCAACCAGAGGACAAAAGACAGGACAGAGAAGACAAGCTAGAAATAGCGATACATAGATTCAACTATATGAGGCTAAATTCTAAAGATATCAATAACTATAACAACAACATTGGCCTTTTTAGGAAAATACCCCATAAGGAATAATCAGTAACATAATAGTAGGATAGGTGTGCTGTTTCGAAGAAGAGTACGACATAAATAAGAAAATTAACGTCTATCAACACATATGTGGCAAGATGAGAAGAACAGTGAAGGTAACACGAGAAGAGAAACCCAATTATTATTATATTATGGCTCTACAGACAGGAGCAGGAAGTTAGACATTAAGATCAAAAGACCTAAGACAAGTTCCAACATCGGAGATGAAGCTGCACGTGAGAAAACAAAATAAGAAATGAAGAAGTAAGAAGAGAACTGAGGGTACAGACGAAAGTAGGATTCGAAAGAGCATTTATTTGCGTGTGCCACCTCAGAGAATCCCTCGACAAGTGATGGAATACAATCCCATTAGAAGTAGCAGTGTGGGAAGGCCGAGGACAGATGGTGAGGCCCAATGTGACCCATTTTTTCCTACGCTTAGCTGCCCTCCCACGCTCAATATTATTGACCCAATAATGTATTGTGTGGAAGTGTCAGGCCAAGAACGTTAGCCTTTTCCCATTTCTATTACGGGCTCGGTATTGTTGTATGCGTTTTGGCGACCTTAGTTGTAGTTCGTGTCTGGGTGCCCTTTCTGACGGCCCCCTCCCCCCCCCCCTCCCCAATTACTACCGCCCGCCACCCTGGAACACAACGGATTCCCGTGTATCCCACCTCTCTGCGTCTATAGTAAGTGTGAGAACGTGTTCTAATTTCTTGCGTAGCGTACACTTGATGTGGGACTTGGATACCAGCCCTGTATACACCTAGTCGGATGTGGGAAACAGCCTAAAACTCGCATCAAGGCTGGCTGGCTCACCAGCCATGCATGGCGGTTACCGCTGAAACAGCCAGTTTCCAGTTATATCGGTTTCTTTCCACGCCAGTTTAACCTGACTGTTAAAACTACTCAAACTAACCGGTTCCTGGAATAACTGGTTTTCGTTTTTTTATTGCTATTATTTCCTGTAATAAAGGTAGAAATCGAACAAAGACTGAAAAATTTTGTCTCAGTTTCAAGATGAGTAGAACCTATTGAATTAAGTAGGCAAATAAAAGGCAACTTCGTCCGTCTATTGTTCTCTGCTGTTCTCAAAGACTGATATGAGCGTTACTGTTTTAAAAAATCACCAGTATTTTCGTACTGATTCTAATATCTTGAAAGGCTGCTCAAAAATTATGTTGGACATTACCAACAGTCACTGCTAGAGGGTTCAAAGTGAGGCTGAAGAACTCTGGTTTTCGTGTTAATTTGTCCGTTTTCAAGAACTCTATCTACGTCCATATCTGCGTCTACATACGTACTCCGTAATTACAGCACGGTGGGTGGCGGAGGGTACTCTATACCTCCATACGCTATACCATTACTAGACATTTCCTCTCCTACTCCAGTCGCAAATACCTTCCGTATGAGCCCCAAAGTTCTATTACCTTTGTGGTCCTAAAAGAACGCTACAAGCAGATAAAGGCCTATACTGCAGACACTACTTCCATTGTGTACTATAAATGAATTGTTGCTAAGTTATTAATTTATTACTATAAACTGAATTTCCTAAATCTTTCATTATTTCACAGAAGTGGAGGACAAATCTTTAACTTTTTGAAGGAAGTGAAACACTGTACTTCACTACCACGCCACTTCGTAAAAATATTTGTGGAGTTGGTGCCATTATGCAATACAGCGGATGTCCGGCGACGACAGACAGCGAGTAACTGCCCTGCAGACCAGATGAGGGCGCGTCTTGTGCACTTCACGTACACGCCTAACTTAAGCCATGGCACCTGGCAACAGGATTATGGTCTCAGCAACGCTGTAGAAATTCTCATGCCATGTGTTTGTTGCTCGTTTCTGTCGGCATTGTTATTACAATAGCACTGATCACTTTTCCTATTTTCCGTAATAATGCAATATCTGAATGGAACGCAAATTACAAGTGAGCCCTGCTGCGGCTCACTTTGATGCTCTTTGTAGGTTTCCGCCCTCTGTTGGAGGCCAGGAGGTATCGTTTCGTTGGCATGGTTGCGGTTGTCTGTCTTCTTCTCGCGTTGACTGGCGCAGCTCGGTTTCGCAAGTGTTGCCTGTCCACTAGTGGCAGCAGCGGCGGTTATCGATATGTAGTAACTGTTGCCCTATCTTTGGGGCGCCGTCATTGTTTTGGCGGGTCATGTGAGTTCGGTTGGGGACTCAGGCGGAGCCAGGTCCGCGAAGTGTCAGAACACGCCGGGACCACTGGTGGCATGCGTGGACTGCCAGATGGAAGGGCTGTGGTCACGAGGGTGCACGACCTCGTCGTAAACCGCATCCAGCGAGCCTTAAGAGGAGTGCATTTCAATCCAAGTAGAGAAACCTCCACCGTTTCAGCATCCCTGAATATGGAAGTTAATAGGAATACAAAAAAAGGGAGGAAGGTTTATCTGTTTAGCAAGAGTAATAGAAGGCAGATTTCAGACTACCTAACAGATCAAATCGAAAATTTCTGTTCCGACACTGACAATGTTGAGTGTTTATGGAAAAAGTTCAAGGCAATCGTAAAATGCGTTTTAGACAGGTACGTGACGAGTAAAACTGTGAGGGACGGGAGAAACCCACCGTGGTACAACAACAAAGTTAGGAAACTACTGCGAAAGCAAAGAGAGCTTCACTCCAAGTTTAAACGCAGCCAAAACCTCTCAGACAAACAGAACCTAAACGATATCAAAGTTAGCGTATGGAGGGCTATGCGTGAAGCGTTCAGTGAATTCGAAAGTAAAATTCTATGTACCGACTTGACAGAAAATCCTAGGAAGTTCTGGTCTTACATTAAATCAGTAAGTGGCTCGAAAAAGCATATCCAGACACTCCGGCATGATGATGGCATTGAAACAGAGGATGACACGCGTAAAGCTGAAATACTAAACACCTTTTTCCAAAGCTGTTTCACAGAGGAAGACCGCACTGCAGTTCCTTCTCTAAATCCTCGCACAAACGAAAAAATGGCTGACATCGAAATAAGTGTCCAAGGAATAGAAAAGCAACTGGAATCACTCAACAGAGGAAAGTCCACTGGACCTGACGGGATACCAATTCTATTCTACACAGAGTACGCGAAAGAACTTGCCCCCCCTTCTAACAGCCGTGTACCGCAAGTCTCTAGAGGAACGGAGGGTTCCAAATGATTGGAAAAGAGCACAGGTAGTCCCAGTCTTCAAGAAGGGTCGTCGAGCAGATGCGCAAAACTATAGACCTATATCTCTGACGTCGATCTGTTGTAGAATTTTAGAACATGTTTTTTGCTCGAGTATCATGTCGTTTTTGGAAACCTAGAATCTACTCTGTAGGAATCAACATGGATTCCGGAAACAGCGAACGTGTGAGACCCAACTCGCTTTATTTGTTCATGAGACCCAGAAAATATTAGATACTGGCTCCCAGGTAGATGCTATTTTCCTCGACATCCGGAAGGCGTTCGATACAGTTCCGCACTGTCGCCTGATAAACAAAAGCCTACGGAATATCAGACCAGCTGTGTGGCTGGATTGAAGAGTTTTTAGCAAATATAACACAGCATGTTGTTATCAATGGAGAGACGTCTACAGACGTTAAAGTAACCTCTGGCGTGCCACAGGGGAGTGTTATGGGACCACTGCTTTTCACAATATATATAAATGACCTAGTAGATAGTGTCGGAAGTTCCATGCGGCTTTTCGCGGATGATGCTGTAGTATACAGAGAAGTTGCAGCGTTAGAAAATTGTAGCGAAATGCAGGAAGATCTGCAGCGGATAGGCACTTGGTGCAGGGAGTGGCAACTGTCCCTTAACATAGACAAATGTAATGTATTGCGAATACATAGAAAGAAGGATCCTTTATTGTATGATTATATCATAGCGGAACAAACACTGGTAGCAGTTACTTCTGTAAAATATCTGGGAGTATGCGTGCGGAACGATTTGAAGTGGAATGATCATATAAAATTAATTGCTGGTAAGTCGGGTACCAGGTTGAGATTCATTGGGAGAGTGCTTAGAAAATGTAGTCCAACAAAGGAGGTGGCTTACAAAACACTCGTTCGACCTATACTTGAGTATTGCTCATCAGTGTGAGATCCGTACCAGATCGGGTTGACGGAGGAGATAGAGAAGATCCAAAGAAGAGCGGCGCGTTTCGTCACAGGGTTATTTGGTAACCGCGATAGCATTACGGAGATGTTTAATACACTCAAGTGGCAGACTCTGCAAGAGGGGCGCTCTGCGTCGCGGTGTAGCTTGCTCGCCAGGTTTCGAGAGGGTGCGTTTATGGATGAGGTATCGAATATATTGCTTCCCCCTACTTATACCTCCCGAGGAGATCACGAATGTAAAATTAGAGGGATTAGAGCGCGCACGGAGGCTTTCAGACAGTCGTTCTTCCAGCGAACCATACGCGACTGGAACAGGAAAGGGAGGCAATGACAGTGGCACGTAAAGTGCCCTCCGCCACACACCGTTGGGTGGCTTGCGGAGTATAAATGTAGATGTAGCTGTAGTTTGTGAAATCTCGCGATCCTCCAGTGACTTGGGTTCGTGTTGCTGCTCGTAGTGTCGCCGAGGCGAAGAGCAGCGAGTGGAGTGCTTGGGGAAGGCGGATCTGATTAGCTTTCCTCGAATTCTTATTACTATTTACTGCGTTCAACTTGTTACAATTTGTTAAGTTCAACCAGAGGTAATTTTTGTTGGCTGGTGGCCACTAACGCACAAGTTACCTGTCCTGGGGGTTAGTGCATGTAACGGCAGTGTACGTTTCCTCGCCTTGCCGCTGCTGTCCGGTAAGGCGTGTAGTTTTGACAGCTTTCTTGAATCTAGGCCGGTTGGTGATTCTTCTACTCTGGTGGTAGTGATCCCTTTCTCGTTGCGGGCGCTCTAAACACAGTATTCTGGGGACGTAGTGCAGACCGCCGGTTTCGGCTTTGGCGTGTTGTTCCATCGTTGCATTTGGTTTATCGGGCTTCAGGTAGCTTCTCACTAGTGATTCATTAGACTGCCATTAGTCTGAGTTGCCATCTAGTGAAGTGAATGCAAATTGGCTGCCTACCTCACTGCCAGCGAAAGTGTTTGTTGCCGGACCTTCTCAGAGCTCGGTTCCTGGACGACTGTCTGGATCAGTTGCTTGTTTTTTAAATTAACTTTTGCTATTGTATTTACTGTTTTACGGGAGGTTTCAAATATTTTTCTATTATTGTCGTTGCTGGCGTGTAAGGCTTTCAGCCGTGATTGTGGTCATTTGCTTTAAAATTTGGTATTTGTATTTTAGCAGTAAGCCTTAAGACTTCATTTATTGCCATTCCTGGCGTCTTATGCCTTCTGCTGTGTTTGTGGCGACTTGCCTTTAATATTTCAATGCCTGTAATTTGTAAGTTGCAGCGAGTTTTAAACAATTTTTAATTTAATGCCATTCCTGGCGTGTAAGGCCTTCTGCCCAGTGGAGCCGGCCGCGGTGGTCTCGCGGTTCTAGGCGCGCAGCCCGGAACCATGCGACTGCTACGGTCGCAGGTTCGAATCCTGCCTCGGGCATGGATGTGTGTGATGTCCTTAGGTTAGTTAGGTTTAAGTAGTTCTAAGTTCTAGGGGACTGATAACCACAGCAGTTGAGTCCCATAGTGCTCAGAGCCATTTCTTCTGCCCAGATCACAGTGGATTGCTTTTAAAACATTATCTGTTGTATCTGTATTTAACGGTGATTTGCTAAATTGTAACTCACTGAAAACACTATTATTTACACTTGTTTATTCCTTCATTAATAACCTGTGGTATTTTTTTAAATTTATTGTTGAGTCTGGAATTACTGATTTAAAATAAATTGTGTGTAGTTGTAAAAGGCAACCAATAGTAACTGACTACAGCCCCGTCCACAATCGTAACCGAATCCTGCCTTCCCTTGACCACCAGGTTTCAATACGAATAAAAAGTACTCCTTTTTTAAAAATGTTTATTTAAAAACGAAATATTTTAGCATTGCTGCTGCGGCTAGTTGATATTTCAGTATTTTTTACTCGATTATTATTAAAAATAAAAGTAAAAGAATTTGTTGTAACTGAGGCCAAACAAATACCAAAAAATAAAGGTTATTCAGAACTGAAATATAGGTATCGATTTTAAACGGTCGCTTCCTATCACAAGCTCTCGTTGTTAACCCAGAAGCGGATTCGACACGGTGCAGGTGTTAGATTACGGCTGAGCCATCGACATACTCCGGTGGATGTCAAAGCCCTGCACCGGATCACCCTGCCAACAAACAGATCTCTCTTACGATTCTGTGCATTAGAGTACAGGCGCCGCGTCACAGATAGCTGAACGAATCGAATAAATTAAACAGGGGTGGCCGTAATATACATCACACATGGAATCTGTAACTCACAAAGATGATAAGACATTCCGCAAGCAACTGAATGAAACAATGTTCACAATAAACAGCTGTTTGCTACAAGGACCTGAATACTTGAAATTAAAAGCAAAGTGCAGAAATTTTAATTCACGTCGTAGCATGCCTAACTGATAGTTCAAACGTCTTACTTCTGGAGCATGTCGAGCGGCTAGTACAAATGACGTAACGAATATTAGTTTCATTTAGAAAAAATATATAGTAAAAATTGTTCAAATGGCTCTGAGCACTACGGGACTTAACATCTGTGGTCATCAGTCCCCTAGAACGTAGAACTACTTAATCCTAAGTAACCTAAGGACATCACACACATCCATGCCCGAGGCAGGATTCGAACCTGCGACCGTAGCGGACACCCGGTTCCAGACTGAAGCGCCTAGAGACGCAAGGCCACACGGGCCGGCTATATAATACAGAATACATAGCTTGGGTGCAATCCATGTCAACATGATTGACAATGTATATTTACACTGGAGAGCCAAAGAAACTGCTACACCTGCCTAATATCGTGTAGGATCCAGCGCGAGCACGCAGAAGTCCCGCAAGACGACATGGCGTGAACTCGACTAATGTCTAAAGTACGAGGTGCATTCAAGTTCTAAGGCCTCCGATTTTTTTTTCTCTGGACTGGAAAGAGATAGATACATGCGCATTGTTTTAAAATGAGGCCGCGTTCATTGTCAATACGTCCCAGAGATGGCAGCACCGTACAGCAGGTGGAATTTTACCGCCAGCGGCGAGAATGAGAACTGTTTTAAATACTTAAAATGGCGACGTTTTATTACTTGAACAGCGTGCAATCATTCGTTTTCTGAATTTGCGTGGTGTGAAACCAATTGAAATTCATCGACAGTTGAAGGAGACATGTGGTGATGGAGTTATGGATGTGTCGAAAGTGCGTTCGTGGGTGCGACAGTTTAATGAAGGCAGAACATCGTGTGACAACAAACCGAAACAACCTCAGGCTCGCACAATCCGGTCTCACGACATGATCGAGAAAGTGGAGAGAAATGCTTTGGTGGATCGCCGAATGACTGTTGAACAGATCGCCTCCAGAGTTGGCATTTCTGTGGGTTCTGTGCACACAATCCTGCATGACGACCTGAAAATGCGAAAAGTGTCATCCAGGTGGGTGCCACGAATGCTGACGGACGACCACATGGCTGCCCATGTGGCACGTTGCCAAGCAGTGTTGACGCGCCACAACAGCATGAATGGGACTTTCTTTTCGTCGGTTGTGACAATGGATGAGACGTGGATGCCATTTTTCAATCCAGAAATAAAGCGCCAGTCAGCTCAATGGAAGCACACAGATTCACCGCCACCAAAAAAATTTCGGGTAACCGCCAGTGCTGAAAAAATGATGGTGTCCATGTTCTGGGACAGCGAGGGCGTAATTCTTACCCATTGCGTTCCAAAGGGCACTACGGTAACAGGTGCATCCTACGAAAATGTTTTGAAGAGCAAATTCCTTCCTGCACTGCAACAAAAACGTCCGGGAAGGTCTGCGCGTGTGCTGTTTCACCGAGACAACGCACCCGAGCATCGAGCTAATGTTACGCAACAGTTTCTTCGTGATAACAACTTTGAAGTGATTCCTCATGCTCCCTACTCACCTGACCTGGCTCCTAGTGACTTTTGGCTTTTTCCAACAATGGAAGACACTCTCCGTGGCCGCACATTCACCAGCCGTGCTGCTATTGCCTCAGCGATTTTCCAGTGGTCAAAACAGACTCCTAAAGAAGACTTCGCCGCTGCCATGGAATCATGGCGTCACCGTTGTGAAAAATGTGTTCGTCTGCAGGGCGATTACGTCGAGAAGTAACGCGAGTTTCATCTATTTCGGGTGAGTAGTTAATAAGAAAAAAAATCGGAGGCCTTAGAACTTGAATGCACCTTGTAGTGCTGGGCGGAAGTTAAACCATGAATCCTGCAGGGCTGTCCATATATTCGAAGTCGTAAGAGTACAAGCGTGGGGGGGGGGGGGGAGCGGGGGGGGGGGGGATACCTTGTGAACAGCACGTTGCAAGGCACTCGAGATATGCTCAATAACGTTCATGTGTGGGGAGTTTGGTGGCCAGCGTAAGTGTTTAAACTCAGAAGAGTGTTCCTGGCGACGCTCTGTAGCAATCCTGGATGTGTGGGGTACTGCATTGTCCTGCTGGAATTGCCCAAGTCTGTCGGAATGCGCAATGGACATGAATGGATGCAGGTGACCAGACAGGTTGCTTATGTACGTGTCACCCTTCAGAGTCGTATCTAGACGTACCACAGGTGCCATATCACTCCAACTGTACGCGCCCCACACCATTACAGAGCCTTCGCCATGTTGAACAAGTCCCTGCCGGCATGCAGGGTTCATGGATGGATGCATGAGGTTGTTTCCATCCGCTCGATACAATTTGAAGCGAGACTTGTCCAACCAGGCAAAAAGCTTCCAGACGTGAACAATATCGGTGTTGACGGGGCCAGGCCAGGCGTAAAGCTTTGTATCGTGCCTCTTCAAGGATACACGAGTGGGCCTCCGGCTCCGAAAGCTGACACTTCTCGATGGCCAGACACTGAAATCTGCAGCAATTTGCGGAAAGGTTGCACTTTTGTCACGTTGAACGATTTTCTTCAGTCGTCGTTCGTCTGGTTGTTGCACGACTTTTTTTCACGCCACAGCGTTGTCGGAGATTTGATCTTTTACCTGTCAAACGATCGTACCGGAAAATCACTTTTCTCGCTACCTTGGAGATGCTGTCTCCCATCGCTCGTGCACCGACTATAACACCACATTCAGTCTCACTTAAATCTTGATAACCTGCCACTGTAGCAGCAGTAACCGATCTAACAACTGCGCCAGACAATTGTTGTCTTATATAGACGTTGCCAACCGCAGAGCGATATTCTGCGTTTTTACGTGTCTCTAATTTGAATACGCATGCTTATACCAGTTTCTTTGGCGCTTCAGTGTAGCACTCTCGCAGAACACATAGGTAACTGTGAACAATACGGATGCCCGTCAAATACCGCTGTACATTTAACTACTAACTTCGGTACACAGTTCTGGCTAATAACACTAGCGCGATCCTGCTGTCACAATGGGCTTAACGGATGCCCGTCAAATACCGCTGTACATTTAACTACTAACTTCGGTACACAGTTCTGGCTAATAACACTAGCGCGATCCTGCTGTCACAATGGGCTTAACGGATGCCCGTCCAATACCGCTGTACATTTAACTACTAACTTCGGTACACAGTTATGGCTAATAACACTAGCGCGATCCTGCTGTCACAATGGGCTTAACGGATGCCCGTCAAATACCGCTGTACATTTAACTACTAACTTTGGTACACAGTTCTGGCTAATAACACTAGCGCGATCCTGCTGTCACAATGGGCTTAACGGATGCCCGTCCAATACCGCTGTACATTTAACTACTAACTTCGGTACACAGTTCTGGCTAATAACACTAGCGCGATCCTGCTGTCACAATGGGCTTAACGGATGCCCGTCAAATACCGCTGTACATTTAACTACTAACTTCGGTACACAGTTCTGGCTAATAACACTAGCGCGATCCTGCTGTCACAATGGGCTTAACGGATGCCCGTCCAATACCGCTGTACATTTAACTACTAACTTCGGTACACAGTTCTGGCTAATAACACTAGCGCGATCCTGCTGTCACAATGGGCTTAACGGATGCCCGTCCAATACCGCTGTACATTTAACTACTAACTTCGGTACACAGTTCTGGCTAATAACACTAGCGCGATCCTGCTGTCACAATGGGCTTAACGGATGCCCGTCCAGTACCGCTGTACATTTAACTACTAACTTCGGTACACAGTTCTGGCTAATAACACTAGCGCGATCCTGCTGTCACAATGGGCTTAACGGATGCCCGTCAAATACCGCTGTACATTTAACTACTAACTTCGGTACACAGTTCTGGCTAATAACACTAGCGCGATCCTGCTGTCACAATGGGCTTAATGGATGCCCGTCAAATACCGCTGTACATTTAACTACTAACTTCGGTACACAGTTCTGGCTAATAACACTAGCGCGATCCTGCTGTCACAATGGGCTTAACGGATGCCCGTCCAATACCGCTGTACATTTAACTACTAACTTCGGTACACAGTTCTGGCTAATAACACTAGCGCGATCCTGCTGTCACAATGGGCTTAACGGATGCCCGTCCAATACCGCTGTACATTTAACTACTAACTTCGGTACACAGTTCTGGCTAATAACACTAGCGCAATCCTGCTGTCACAATGGGCTTAACGGATGCCCGTCCAGTACCGCTGTACATTTAACTACTAACTTCGGTACACAGTTCTGGCTAATAACACTAGCGCGATCCTGCTGTCACAATGGGCTTAACGGATGCCCGTCAAATACCGCTGTACATTTAACTACTAACTTCGGTACACAGTTCTGGCTAATAACACTAGCGCGATCCTGCTGTCACAATGGGCTTAATGGATGCCCGTCAAATACCGCTGTACATTTAACTACTAACTTCGGTACACAGTTCTGGCTAATAACACTAGCGCGATCCTGCTGTCACAATGGGCTTAACGGATGCCCGTCAAATACCGCTGTACATTTAACTACTAACTTCGGTACACAGTTCTGGCTAATAACACTAGCGCGATCCTGCTGTCACAATGGGCTTAACGGATGCCCGTCCAATACCGCTGTACATTTAACTACTGACTTTGGTACACAGTTCTGGCTAATAACACTAGCGCGATCCTGCTGTCACAATGGGCTTAACGGATGCCCGTCCAATACCGCTGTACATTTAACTACTAACTTCGGTACACAGTTCTGGCTAATAACACTAGCGCGATCCTGCTGTCACAATGGGCTTAACGGATGCCCGTCAAATACCGCTGTACATTTAACTACTAACTTCGGTACACAGTTCTGGCTAATAACACTAGCGCAATCCTGCTGTCACAATGGGCTTAACGGATGCCCGTCCAGTACCGCTGTACATTTAACTACTAACTTCGGTACACAGTTCTGGCTAATAACACTAGCGCGATCCTGCTGTCACAATGGGCTTAACGGATGCCCGTCAAATACCGCTGTACATTTAACTACTAACTTCGGTACACAGTTCTGGCTAATAACACTAGCGCGATCCTGCTGTCAC
Source organism: Schistocerca nitens (assembly GCF_023898315.1). Taxonomy (NCBI): domain Eukaryota; kingdom Metazoa; phylum Arthropoda; class Insecta; order Orthoptera; family Acrididae; genus Schistocerca; species Schistocerca nitens. The sequence continues at coordinate 203,239,734 of NC_064623.1, forward strand.
AATGGGCTTAATGGATGCCCGTCAAATACCGCTGTACATTTAACTACTAACTTCGGTACACAGTTCTGGCTAATAACACTAGCGCGATCCTGCTGTCACAATGGGCTTAACGGATGCCCGTCAAATACCGCTGTACATTTAACTACTAACTTCGGTACACAGTTCTGGCTAATAACACTAGCGCGATCCTGCTGTCACAATGGGCTTAACGGATGCCCGTCCAATACCGCTGTACATTTAACTACTGACTTTGGTACACAGTTCTGGCTAATAACACTAGCGCGATCCTGCTGTCACAATGGGCTTAACGGATGCCCGTCCAATACCGCTGTACATTTAACTACTAACTTCGGTACACAGTTCTGGCTAATAACACTAGCGCGATCCTGCTGTCACAATGGGCTTAACGGATGCCCGTCAAATACCGCTGTACATTTAACTACTAACTTCGGTACACAGTTCTGGCTAATAACACTAGCGCGATCCTGCTGTCACAATGGGCTTAATGGATGCCCATCCAATACCGCTGTACATTTAACTACTAACTTCGGTACACAGTTCTGGCTAATAACACTAGCGCGATCCTGCTGTCACAATGGGCTTAACGGATGCCCGTCAAATACCGCTGTACATTTAACTACTAACTTCGGTACACAGTTCTGGCTAATAACACTAGCGCGATCCTGCTGTCACAATGGGCTTAACGGATGCCCATCAAATACCGCTGTACATTTAACTACTAACTTCGGTACACAGTTCTGGCTAATAACACCAGCGCGATCCTGCTGTCACAATGGGCTTTGAAAGAGTGGCCCGGGTGGCGCTGTGCTCTGACGTAAGCAAACTTCCTACAGCGGCGGCGTACGGTACCTCGTGAGTGCGTGTTTTCGTCGACGTCTCTCATTGGTGGCTGCATCTGCTAGCGACTGTCAACATCATGCCGTTCCTCCGCAAGGTACAGCTTTACCATGGGATCCCACACTTCGGACGACACGACACAAATGATACAGTTACCCCCATGAAATATTAACACTGGTTACAAATGAATTAAAATTATCAACACCTCGGCAACCGGATAATGGGTCTGGAATGGACAAGCTAGAATTAATGCGTATATTGGAACTCCATTAAGTTCGCTGAAGTTGCACAGTGATTGTCGATTGTTACTCAAGAAGGAAGGAAAGAACAACAGAAAGAATAACGCATGCATCTACTGCCTTGACTGAGCGCATGTTGAGCCTGTGATTGGGAATAAGCATCACTTGTGTGGTGTGCGTACTGTAAGACCTTCGGTACACACATCATCAGAATTATTTGACTTGTCGCTCTAACGAAGTAGTCGAGTGTCAGCAATATGTCTCGTGGTCTTATCGTGGCGTGTTTATCTTCTGCCGTTAGGTCAGACGATAGAAATGCCACTTGCACGCTTAGAGTAGCATATTGACGGTGACCAACTTTAAACAGAACTTGATTAATTTTCACACACATTTATTAAAGTAATAAAAAGCATAGGTATTACATAACTTGATTCTGGATTCTGTTTACAATTGACAATCTGAAGTTTCTTTGCTCTTGGTACGTTAATCTTATTCTCACATATCTCTGATACTTGACCAAGTGTCTATACATTTCTCTTCATGGCTATGTACTGGAATATGATAATCTTGTTAGGTGCAGACTGAAACTTGACCATAGACTGGTACAGACTAATGCAGACTGGTACAGACTGGTGCAGACAAATGCAGACTGACTAATCAGAGGTCTGTACACTCGTTATAATACCTCGCACGTTCAGGTATCACTGTGCGAGTGTGATCCGCGAGGAGAAAAGGTTCTACGTTAGCAGTAATCTCATTGTCTGCGTTACATATTTATACGCGGATCGGCGGAAGCAGAATTTGGTCCGTCTCTATGGCAGCGCCATCTCGTAGTGCGGAGACGGACGAGCGCTGCGCCTGCGCTGTTGTGCTTAGCGGGGCGCGCTCTAGTGGGAAAGTTGTGTACGCGCTGACTACGTGGAACTATGTACACAACAACTTGAAATAAAAATATGAAATTCCTCAAATGGTTTGAATGGCTCCAAGCACTATGGGACTTAACATCTGAGGTCATCAGTCCCCTAGAAGTAGAACTACTTAAACCTAACTAACCTAAGGACATCACACACATCCATGCCCGAGGCATAGAAGCACCCCAATTAACAAATGTTACCCTCCCATTTTGAAATTAGGATTTTTTTCTTTCAATTGTTTAGTCGTCATTCCTCTTCTGAATGCATTTACAAATGTTTCCACAAAGTTTAATTACCTGAAATTACTCGTCTTTCGTGGGGGCTCTCTTAAGGTGCAAAAGTTCAATTACACACCAAAGAAACTGGTTTAGGGAAGCGTATTCAAATACAGTGAATGGAAACAGGAACAATATAAGACAACAAGTGTCTGGTGCAGTTATTAGATCGGTCACTGCTGCTACAACGACAGGTCGAGAAAAAGCTTCCTACAGAAAACTATGGCAATTCGCTCATCTCCAAGAACTTGCAGAGAGGAGCTTTGGCGAGACTCCCTAGCTGAAGACAATCACGTAACGGTCAAGGAGGAAATAGCCGAAGGTTGACACCTGTCAGCGTGACCTGCAAGACTTTGAACAGACTGCGAGTTGGGGTGTCAAGGTGCAAAGCCAGCCTCAGGAAGTGGGGCTTCGGTAATGAGCAGGAGATTTGTCAGTGGGGTGACGTACAGGACGAACAACATCTGCTAGTCTGCAGGAACCTACCGGCTGCATGCACTGTCTGTGATCTGCTTTTTTATTCCAGTCTCTGATCACAAATGAATTCTTTAGACGATAACCGGTTCCAGTCTGTAATGACCATCCTCAGATCTTCTTTACACCATGTCCTAAAGTGAAACGGCCATAATGTCATCATCAAAACATATAAATATTATCAGCAGATGCTAATAATCACTATGTGGACGATGTGGCCTATTCTACACCATATTTTAAATCTATGTGACGATGCTATGCTGATTATATTTATATGTTCTGACGATGCCATTATGGCCGTATCACTTTAGGACATGGTGTAAAAAAAAATCTGTGGATGCTCATTACAGATTGAAACCGGTCATCGTCTAAAGAATTCATTTGTGATCAGAGACTGGAATAAAAAAGCAGTTTACAGTATTGGATCACTGTTTGTATACGCGATTATGTCGCAGTTGGTGAAACTATCTGTGATCTTGCTGCAGCCAGCGAAACTGCTGTGATGACCGCCGAATACTGGGCCCGTCAAAAAGTATAATCTTGCTGCTTCTTTATCTGCTGCTTGTTTGTATATATTATTGAATCTGGGTCATAAATACTACTGTACACATTTAATTTTGCAAATTTGTTATGTGAATCAATACTTATTAGTTTTTGTAATTATTTTATGTCCTGGACTCGAAAAATAAATCAATCAATCAAGATTTAAGTGAGTTTGAACGTGGTGTTATAGTCGGCCAACGAACGATGGGACACAGCATCTCCGAGGTAGCGATCATTTCACGAGTGTACCCTGATATCAGGAATCCGGTAAAACGTCAAATCTCCGATGTCGCTGGGACCGGAAAAAGATTCTACAGGAACGGGACCAACGACGACTGAAGAGAATCGATCAACGTGACAGAAGTGTAACCCGTCCGCAAATTGATGCAGATTTCAGTGGTGGGCCAACAACAAGTGTCAGCGTGTGAACCACTCAACGAAACAACACCTATATGGTCTTTCGGAGCGAAGGTCCACTCGTATAACATTAATGACTGCACGACACAAAGTTTTACGCCTCGCCAGGGGCCGTCAGCACCGGCATTGGACAGTTCATGAAACATGTTGCCTGGTTGGACGAGTCTCGTATCAAATTGTATCGAGCGGATGGACGTGCACGGGTATGTAGACAGCTTCACGAATCCCTGGAGCCTGCATGTCAGCAGGGGACTGTTCGAGTTGGTGGAGGCTCTGTAAAGGTGTGGGGCGTGTGCAGTTGGAGTGTCATGGGACCCCTGATACGTCTAGATACCACTGTGACAGTTGACACGTACGTAAGCATCCTGTCTGATCACATCTACATCTACATTTATACTCCGCAAGCCACCCAAAGGTGTGTGGCGGCGGGCACTTTACGTGCCACTCTCATTACCTCCCTTTCCTGTTCCAGTCACGTATGGTTCGCGGGAAGAACGACTGCCGGAAAGCCTCCGTGCGCGCTCGAATCTCTCTAATTTTACATTCGTGATCTCCTCGGGAGGTGTAAGTAGGGGGAAGCAATATAATCGATACCTCATCCAGAAACGCACCCTCTCGAACCCTGGACAGCAAGCTACATCGTGATGCAGAGCGCCTCTCTTGCAGAGTCTGCCACTTGAGTTTGCTAAACATATCCGTAACACTATCACCCTTACCAAATAACCCTGTGACGAAACGCGCCGCTCTTCTTTGGATCTTCTCTGTCAACCCGACCTGGTACGGATCCCACACTGATGAGCAATACTCAAGTATAGGTCGAACGAGTGTTTTGTAAGCCACCTCCTTTGTTGATGGACTACATTTTCTAAGGACACTCCCAATGAATCTCAACCTGGCACCCGCCTTACCAACAATTAATTTTATATGATCATTCCACTTCAAATCTTTTCGTACGCATACTCCCAGATGTTTTACAGAAGTAACTGCTACCAGTGTTTGTTCCGCTATCATATAATCATATAATAAAGGATCCCTCTTTCTATGTATTCGCAATACGTTTGTCTATGTTAAGGGTCAGTTGCCACTCCCTGCACCAAGTGCCTATCCGCTGCAGATCTTCCTGCATTTCGCTACAATTTTCTAATGCTGAAACTTCTGTGTATACTACAGCATCATCCGCAAAAAGCCGCATGGAACTTCCGACACTATCTACTACATCATTTATACATATTGTGAAAAGCAATGGTCTCATAACACTCCCCTGTGGCACGCCAGAGGTTACTTTAACGTCTGTAAACGTCTCTCCCTTGAGAAGAACAGGCTGTGTTCTCTTTGCTAAATTCAATCCAGCCACACAGCATCCATTCATACCCACTGTGCATTCGGACGGACTTGGACACTTCTAGAATGACAAAGCGACACTGTACACGTCCAGAAGTGCTACATGGAGGCTCCAGGAACACACTTCTGAGTTTAAACACTTCCGCTGACCACCAAACTGACGTGAACATTATCGAGCATATCTGAGATGTCTTGCAACGTGCTGTTCAGAAGAGATCTTTTACGGATTTATGGACAGCCCTGCAGGATTCAAGGTTTCAAATTCCTCCGACACTACTTCCGGCTTTAGTTGAGTCCATGCCACGTCTTTTTGCGGCACTTCTGCGTGCTCGCGGGGGCGCTGCACGGTATTAGGCAGGTGGACCCATATATCCACACTGAGCGTTACCGGTGCCCACGAGTGGCTACAAAATTCAAAGTCATCTGGCCTGCAACTAAGGCTGCACTCCCTCAACGCCCGAAGACCCTCTCTCGCCTGTTTTGCTACTCTCCACGCACACGCGTACAGCAGGATTCTCACCTAATTTAATCAATTCTCCAGATTGAGAGACTAATGTGGAATTTTATTACTTATATATAGGAGTCACTGACATGAAGCACACCCATACCTCACTTTAACTTAGATTGGGTGCGGTTATGAAGTTAACGGAAATTTGATTATGATACGTGGCAGTTTTGACAAGAACGGTGGCATAAGACAGGCACATCTCCCCGTATCGTGGAAGCTGCACTTTAACGCGTTAGGCTATCCTGGCGGGTGAGGACAACACAGTAATATTGCACAGTACAATAAAATGACAGCATTATTTACAGGACAAGGAGAGTATGCGGTGCCACACTGCGACACGATTTATGAGACAGGGGTGCAGCGGCCGTAATGGGGCTTAACACCTCGGGAGAGCGCTGGCGACATCTGGCGATTTAATTACACCGTGGCGACTTGTTGTCGGCCATGAATCTCTCCGTGGAATTTATCTCCCACTGGCCAATGGTGCATTAGCCCGGGCGCTTACAGAACCGTATTTAGTGCTGGACTGTCCGATAAAGGCAGCTAATCACTGGCGATTGTCGTTCCGTAACAGAGTACCCACCAAGCCGTTCAAAATACCTCTCTGAAGCCTGTCAATTCGCAAGAATCTGTGAGAAAGAGTATAATATCGCAATTGTGTACATCAGCGGAGAAATCGGAGCACGGAGAAAGGCTAATATCCTCCTGTTTTAAAATACTCTGACCGAAAAGTGGAATACCAGCTGCCTCATTATAGAATACCAGCCGCCTCATTCTACCTTCCTAAGCGCATTTAAAAAAATTCCCAAAAATTTTGGCATGCCAACATATTCGCGCTCATTTTGACATCCAGTTCACATCTCATTCCTACATTCTGCTCTAACTGTAACACGCTCACATCCACTCGTCTATTGCTGTAAGCCGTTCAAACACATCCACTCCCACTTGCCTTTTCTCATTAACTCATTCAGCCAGACTGATAATCATTATCTCTTTGTGTTTACTAACTGTCACTTTCTTCTGTCCTACAGCCATAATCCCCTTCGTTCTGCCCTACCACTTCTCTCTCCTCTCACTGTCTCCCTCTTGCTCCTCTTACTGCTACTGTTTCATTCATTCCTTCCCACTGCTGTCACTCTCTCTCTCTCTTCACTGTAATACTCTCTTATTATCTCTTACTATCACAACTGCATATCCACTTCCACTTTCTCGCCGGCCTGTGTGGCCGAGCTGTTCTAGGCGATTCAGTCTGGAACCGCGCGACCGCTACGTTCGCAGGTTCGAATCCTGCTTCGGGTATGGAAGTGTGTGATGTCCTTAGGTTAGTTAGGTTTAAGTAGTTCCAAGTTCTAGGGGACTGATGACCTCAGCTGTTAAGTCCCATAGTGCTCAAAGCCATTCGAACCAATCTACTTTCTCCTTGCTTATTCATCTCCCTCTGCCACTGTCTCCCTCACTCTCTTCCTAGTACCGTTCTGTTCCTGTCAAATATGTCCAATTGTCACTGTGTCCATCTCTTTCTCTCACACTACGATTGTCTCCTTCACTCTTTGTATAACACAACCGCTCTCTACTATCTTCTGTACATCATTGAGGTCACAGTTCGTAGTAATTGACGGAAAAGTCATCGAGTAAAACAGAAGTGATTTCTGGCATTCCGAAAGGTAGTGTTACAGGCCCTTCGCTGTTTCTAATCTATATAGACGATTTGGGAGACAATCTGAGCAGCCGTTTTAGGTTGTCTGCAGATGACGCTGTCGTTTATCGACTAGTGAAGAAATTAGATTAAAAAAAATTCCAAAACGATTTAGAAAAGATATCTGTATGGTACGAAAATTGAAGTTGATCCTAAATAACGAAAAGTGTGAGGCGATCGACACGAGTGCTAAAAGGAATCCGTTAAACTTCGGTTATACGATAAATCAGTCAGATCTAAAGGCCGTAAATTCAACTAAATACCTAGGAATTATAATTACGAACTGATATTGGAAGGAACACATAGAAAATGTTGTGGGGGAGGCTAACCAAAGACTGCCTTTTATTGGCAGGACACTTAGGAAATGTAACAGATCTACTAAGGAGACTGCCTACACTACGATTGTCCGTCCTCTTTTAGAATACTGCTGCGCGTTGTGGTATACTTACCAGAGAAGACTGACGGAGTACATCGAAAAAGTTCGAAGAAGGGCAGCACGTTTTGTATTAATGCGAAGTAGGGGAGAGAGTGTCACAGGAATGATACAGGATTTGGGAAGGACATCATTAAAAGAAAGGCGTATTTCGTTGCGACGGGATCTTCTCACGAGATTCCAATAACCAACTTTCTGCTCCGAATGCAAAAATATTTTGAGGATACCGACCAACATAGGGAGAAAGTATCACCATGATAAAATGAAGGAAATAAGATACATGTGTTCGTTATTCCCGTGCGCTACACGAAACTGGATTAATAGAGAATTGTGAAGGTGGTTCGATGAACTCTCTGCCAGGCACTTAGATGTGATTTGAAGATTATCCATGTAGATTCAAAAGTTCTGAGGAAAGAAGAATGAGGTAGCTGGTACCCCATTTTTCAGATTCTTTTAAAACAGAAGTGTATAGCTGTTTTCCTCTGATTCGTTTATTTTCCCTGTTACAGCGGGGCATGTCTCACATATGGAATTAACTTTATCGGTCAGTAACATTTGGAAAGTTTCCTTGGGTGAAAATGAAGTACAACAAAACTAGTTTTACACCTCAGAAAGTATTTTACGTGCACAAAAGTTTTATATATGCTTCAGCAGGGTTCGTCAGAATCGTTGTGATTATAACCAAGACATTTTAAGGCATATTTCTCCGTGCTACACCAGTTTATAAACTACATTTATGCCTCACATCGGATATTACGTGCGTATTTTACGTGTACAAGTAGCTGACGTCACCGGTATTATTTTTCTAGTTTTGGACAGGTAAATATTATCTCAGTTGCTTTCCTGAAAACTTTCATATAATTTCATACACAGTATGTTAGATTTCAAGTTAATAATTATGAAAATGTACAGTTAAAATTTTTTTCGTAATATTTTAAATTATGAAGTACTGACGCACTTAAAATTTCTGTTTATTATCTACGCAATACTGTACTGGTCACTATGTTTAGTTCTGGTTTCATTTGTGAAATAACAATCGACAGTAATAATGTAACAGAAACTGGCAGAAATCCATTTATTAAGAAAAATCGTAAACCCTTTGGAATATTGTTATTTCCACAGAGCGTGAGAGTCGTAAGCATACTTCTGATGTGCTCTGACGTACGTATTTTTTTAGTCTGTACGCATAATGTGAATTTGGCTTTGTTAATGTGAAAAATCAAAAGACTGTATGATATACTAAAATGTGAGAAAATATATTTACGTAAAAACTACAACAATAATCTTCAGTTTTATTTAGATCAATCCAACCGTGAGGACCTAAAATGTGATCTTTTCAGCTTCAAGCATCAGACCCCTATATAAGAAGAACTGGGGCCAACTCTACCTGAAAAGCTAAGTAAACTAGAAAGTTTACTGTAGTCTTCGCTCCCCTCAAATCTTCATAAAATACTGATGAGGACAATAGATGGAATTAGGAAGGAGGGGAGAGATTACAACCTCTGCATCTCGGTAAGGGATACATATTAAAAGAATACTTTCAAGCATATTGATAATCAGGATTTTTGCAATATATCTTAAAAATTAGAGCGGCCGGCCGAAGTGGCCGTGCGGTTAAAGGCGCTGCAGTCTGGAACCGCAAGACCGCTACGGTCGCAGGTTCGACTCCTGCCTCGGGCATGGATGTTTGTGATGTCCTTAGGTTAGTTAGGTTTAACTAGTTCTAAGTTCTAGGGGACTAATGACCTCAGCAGTTGAGTCCCATAGTGCTCAGAGCCATTTGCATTTTTTAAAAATTAGAGCGATTTGTTGTCCATAGCCGTCTTGGAATCCGCGGCTCGGGTTTGGTACCCAAAAACATGTTGTTCAGGTTATCTCAGAAACCGCCCTTGACTAAATGGTGCTTCCACAAGTCCCTTGAGGAGCACAATACATTACGTACAGTGCAAAAAAGGACCAACCGATTTGCTCCACCTGCCTAAGCTGAAGGAAATGTATAGCATTTCAACTTTGACCCTGGACCGTAGGATAGATGCAGAACACCCGATGCTGTTTTTCTATCACACATATAACCCGAGGTGAGCTTCCGAAAAATCCCGTTTCTTATACGCGGCGGTTTGGGGCGTGTTAGATAGTGTATGTTGTCACATGCGTACAGATTCAGTTTCTTGAACAAAATCAATATTTTCAAACTCCAACATTTTTAAATAGAGGGTAAGCTTACAATCTTGGCTGGATTACAAATATTTTGTTTCGCTGCATACAGCTATGCCGTTTTTTTACAAATGAAAAGTCAACTCAGACTTTTTTACAGATACGCTTCCACATGTCTGTGCAGTCTTTGCAGTTACTTCTAAATGTTGCCAATTCTAATTCTTCACAGTATATTTATTGCTCGTGAAGTCTGTTGTAAATTATCCACTGTAGTTCAAAAGGAACCGTGAAGTAAAAATGACATTTGTTAGTTCACATTAAGGCTGACTTTAGCATGAAAATGCTTTAGCACAATGCTGCAACCAAAAAAAAATGGCTCTGAGCACTATGGGACTTAACATCTAAGGTCATCAGTCCCCTAGAACTTAGAACTACTTAAAGCTAACTAACCTAAGTACAGCACACAACACCCAGTCATCACGAGGCAGAGAAAATCCCTGACTCCGCCGGGAATCGAACCCGGGAACCCGGGAGTGGGAAGCGAGAACGCCACCGCACGACCACGAGCTGCGGACGCAATGCTGCAACTAAAATTTTTTGTAACTTATCCTGTGACATAAAAGGTCTGACAGACGGCTAAGTAAAATTTGAGACGAAATTGAAAACGCTGGGTAAAAATTAATATCTCACATCTGTGTATACAAAAAAATTTAAAAATATGAAAAAAATTAAAAATCTTGTAAATTTTTAGCAAGTAAACAAATTAATTTGCAACGTGAACGTAAAATCACTTGTTCCACATCTTAGGATTTATCGTGGAAATTATCTGTGGAACATGAAAGCTGTTAACTAACTTACGCTCCGTTGTAAATTTCGCAGCAAGCGGAACACGTTTCTGCGAGACAGGACAGACTCGGGAACACTTCCCACTAGTCTTAACGACCGCCGCTAAGATGACGTATTTTCCATCTTCCCTAATGAAAAGCCGGACCTCACCCCCAGGGAGTCGTAATTATCAGAAACCACGCAATATCGGAAGTTTCTCTTGCGGCTTCTCGACTTGCCTCCCGATATTTAATTACAGAGAGCGCAAGGCTAAGCATCCCGTAAGTAATTTCGAGTCACCGTTCCAGGTTTCTAAAGTTCTCCACGCGCAGGAAATCTGCGTTTCTTTCTACTCGCGTGCTGCTCGCCTTACGCATGTACGGTACAGAAGAAAACACAATGTCCGCCATTCTGTACCAACAGATCATGATAACAGCTGCGGGCAATGAAGATAAACACAGCTCACGGCAAAATACTCTTAACAAAACATAGTAAACGGGCATTTTGTAGGGCTGCCATGCGTCATACGCCTGAGTTTAATTTGCTCACCAGCTAGAATTTTTTTCTGACTTTTTATATTGTTAACTAAATAAACATGCCGACGACCTCATGTGGACGTGGCGTGTAGTTTAACTCTGTCGGTACTATGGATTTGCACTTTTCCTTTTATTCATTTGACAACCCGTCTGGGAGCATTCTGTTCTATAAATGACAAACGATGTGGAGTTTTTTTTAATGTATTTACACTTTGTTCTCAAGACGTCGACAACACATGTATGTGAACATATATGCGAAGTGTAATGCCAATCTAAAGATGACAGCACGATTCTGTCGGAACTAGTAATTGAAATGTTGTTGTTATTGTTGTTGTTGTGGTCTTCAGTCCTGAGACTGGTTTGATGCGGCTCTCCATGCTACTCTATCCTGTGAAAGCTTCTTCATCTCCCAGTACTTGCTGCAACCTACATCCATCTGAATCTGCTTAGTGTATTCATCTCTTGGTCTCCCTCTACGATTTTTATCCTCCACGCTGCCCTCCAATACTAAACTGGTGATCCCCTGATGCCTCAGAACATGTCCTACCAACCGATCCCTTCTTCTAGTCAAGTTGCGCCACAAACTCCTCTTCTCCCCAATCCTATTCAATACCTCCTCATTAGTTATGTGATCTACCCATCTAATCTTCAGCATTCTTCTGTAGCACCACATTTCGAAAGCTTCTATTCTCTTCTTGTCCAAACTATTTATCGTGCATGTTTCACTTCCATACATTGCTACACTCCATACAACTGAAATAAAGGTCCTAAAATCAAGTATGTTGGCTTTCACTGTAGCAAACCCCCTGGAACACAGCGTAATCGCAGATCGTGACACTGATATAGGCCGTCACATCATCTACCTAAATTGCGTGAGTTATTCACAATCACTGTAGTTATTTTATTATCTGCATACGTGGTAATTACTTAGGTTGTCTTTCGCGGCGTGGATTTCTGCAGAAATGACACAGTGGAAGCCCACCTTGTACTTTACTTCTGCATGTTTTTATAATTTTAGTAATTTTACAATTATGTTTATAGAATTTAAAAATTACAAAATATTGTTATACAGGAATTTATTGTGTAAAAGTTTGTGAAAATGCACCAAGCTGCAATGCAGCTTCTTCATAGTCGCATTTAGGCTATTCAAAATAATAAGAATAACGTTTATCTTCTTTTTCTAATAACTATTTTACATCATCATCATCATGATCATCATCATTTAAGACTGATTATGTCTTTCAACGTTCAGTCTGGAGCATAGTCCCCCTTATAAAATTCCTCCATGATCCCCTATTCAGTACTAACATTGGTGCCTCTTCTGATGTTAAGCCTATTACTTCAAAATCATTCTTAACCGAATCCAGGTACCTTCTCCTTGGTCTACCCCGACTCCTCCTACGCTCTACTGCTGAACCCATGAGTCTCTTAGGGTAACCTTGCTTCTCCCATGCGTGTAACATGACCCTCACCATCTAAGCCCGTTCGCCCTGACTGATACATCTATAGAGTTCATTCCCAGTTTTTCTTTGATTTCCTCATTGTGGACACCCTCCTGCCATTGTTCCCATCTACTAGTACCTGCAATCATCCTCGCTACTTTCATATCCGTAATCTCACCCTTATTGATAAGGTAACCTGAATCCACCCAGCTTTCGCTCCCATACAACAAAGTTGGTCGAAAGATTGAACGGTGCACAGATAACTGAGTCTTGGTACTGACTTCCTTATTGCAGAAGAGAGTAGATCGTAGCTGAGCGCTCACTGCATTAGCTTTGCAACACCTCGTACCCAGTTCTTTCACTATGTTGCCATCCTGTGAGAATATGCATCCCAAGTACTTGAAACCGTCCACCTGTTCTTTGTTCCTCCTATTTGGCACTCAATCCGTTAATATCTCTTTCCCACTGACATTACTTTCGTTTTGGAGATGCTAATCTTCATACCATAGTCCTTACATTTCTGATCTAGCTCTGAAATATTACTTTGCAAAGTTTCAATCGAATCTGCCATCACAACCAAGTCATCCGCATGTGCGAGACTGCTTATTTTGTGTTCACATATCTTAATCTCACCCAGCCAGTCTATTCTTTTCAGCATATGATCCATAAATAATATGAACAACAGTGGAGACAGGTTGCAGCCTTGTCTTACCCCTGAAACTACTCTGAACCATGAACTCAATTTACCGTCAACTCTAACTGCTACCTGACTATCTATGTAAAGACCTTTAATAGCTTGCGAGAGTTTGCCTCCTATTCCATAATCTCGTAGAACAGACAATAACTTCCTCCTAGGAACACGGTTATATGTCTTTTCTAGATCTATAAAGCATAAATACAATTCCGTGTTCCACTCGTAACAAATGGCTCTTAGCACTGTGGGACTCACTACTCGTAACACTTCTCCATTATTTGCCGTAAGCTAAAGATCTCTAAGAGGCCTAAACCCACACTGATTTTCATTTAATTTGTCCTCAACTAATACTCGCACTTTCCTTTCAACAATACCTGAGAAGATTTTACCCACAACGCTGATTAAAGACACGCCAATCTTCTCTGTTTCAATGTTTAAAGATTGGTGTGATTACTGCTTTCTTCCAGTCTGATAGAACCTGTCCTGACTTCCACGCCATTTCAATTATCCTGTGTAGCCATCCAAGACCTGACATTTCACTGTATTTGATGAGTTCCGACTTAGTTTCACCCACCCCACCCGCTTTATTGCACTGCAATCTATTGATCATTTTCTCCACTTTCTCAAATGTGATCGTATTTCCATCATCATTCCTATCCCATTGTACATCGAAATCTGAAACATTACAGATCGTATTTTCACCTACATTGAGCAACTCTTCAAAATATTCCCTCCATCTGCCCAAGGCATCAACAGGATTCACCAGCAGTTTTCCTGACCTGTCCAAAATACTTGTCATTTCCTTCTTACCTCCCTTTCGATGACTGCTAATTACACTCCCGAATGGTTTTCCAGCGGCTTGACCCAAAGTCTGTTTCCAAAGTCTTCCCAAGATTTCTTCTTGGATGCTGCAATTATCTGTTTGGTTGTGTACCTTTCTTCAACATAACTTTCTCTGTCTACCTGAGTTCTAGTATGTAGCCATTTTTGATACGCCTTCTTTTTGCTTTTACAGGCTGCCTTGACTGTGTCATTCCACCAAGCTGTTTGCTTCATCCTACCTTTACACACTACTGTTCCAAGACATTCTTCAGCCACTTCTACTACTGTGTCCCTGTACCTATTTTACAATAAATTAAAAAAAAATGCTATTTAGAAATCTTTTATCGACGTATAACAGAAATCATGCTTTAGTTAAAATACCTAAATAATTTTATGTAAGATGCACATGAATACGCTGACGGCATCTGTCGGTGCTAATTGTCAATTTTCCGGGCAGTGCATGGCAGCTGTAACCTGGCTGCAATGATGTACACAGTAGTGTCTGGTATCGGGTAGGGGCATTTTGCAAATTACTCTGTCTATTGTTGGTGTGTTTTCCACCTTGACTTGCCGGTGCATCGTTCATCTCGTCCCTGACATTACTGGAAATGCTTTAGAAAGAGTATTTGTATAGCTGCTACAGGAGACATGTAATCATTTATCGAGGTATGTTGCAACACGGGTTTGCTATTACAATGCACCTGTTTTGTATACTTAATTTTATCTCTGCATAATTTCACGTTACGCACACATCAAAAAAAGGTTTGCATCACCCCTGTTCCCAGAACTGCTGAAGATAGACGTTGACTGTGGATATTGTATCACAGACACAGTCCCTTTGACTGTTCAGAGATGTCACTATAACCGAGCAAAGATGTAAACAACGATGCATGAGCAGCGCCTATTGGATGGAGAGGGTTCCAGTCATTCCACAGGATGGTGGTACACGGCTCGTGTTGTCTGTAGTTTAACCATGCCTAGACGGTCAATATCGCGGTTCGATCGCGTTCGCTCTGTGCCAGGAATGGCTCTCAACAAGGGAAGTGTCCAGGCGTCTCGGAGTGAACCAAAGCGATGTACGGACATGGAGGCGATACAGAGAGACAGGAACTGTCGATGACATGCCTCGCTCAGCCCGCCCAAGGACTACTACAGCAGTGGATGACCGCTACCTACGGATTGTGGCTCGGATGAACACTGACAGCAACGCCACCATGTTCAATAATGGTTTTCGTGCAACCACAGGACGTCGCGTTACAAGTCAAACACTGCGCATTAGGCTGCATGATGAGTGAAGTCCATGGCGAGGTCCATCTCTGCAACCACGGCACCATGCAGCGCAGTGCAAACGGGCCTAAGAACATGCCGAATGGACCGCTCAGGATTAGCATCACGTTCTCTTCACCGATGAGTGTCGCATATGCCTTCCACCAGACAATCGTCGGAGACGTGTTTGGAGGCAACCCGATCAGGCTGAACTGTGCAGCGAGCGATGGAGCGAGTGCAGCAAGATGGAGGTTCCCTGCTCTTTTGGGGTGGTATTATGCGGGGCCGACGTACGCCGCTGGTGGTCATGGAAGGCGCCGTAACGGCTGTACGATACGTGAATGCCATCCTCCGATCGATACTGCAACCATATCGGCAGTGTATTGGCGAGGCATTCGTCTTCGTGAATTCGCGCCCCCATCGCGCACATCTTGTGAATGACTTCAGGATAACGACATCGCTTGACTAGAGTGGCCAGCATGTTCTCCACCCTATCGACCATGCCTGGGATAGGCTATTTATGGACGACGTGACCCACCAAACCAGCCGAGTCGCCGTTGAGGAGTGGGACAGCCTGGACCAACAGTGCCTTGATGAACTTGTGGATAGTATACCACGATGAATACAGGAATGCATGTACTGTGTATTAGAGGTACCGGTGTGTACAGCAATCTGGACCACCACCTCTGAAGATCTAGCTGTTTGCTCGCTTCCCACGCCCGGGTTCCCGGGTTCGATTCCCGGCGGGGTCAGGGATTTTCTCTGCCTCGTGATGGCTGGGTGTTGTGTGCTGTCCTTAGGTTAGTTAGGTTTAAGTGGTTCTAAGTTCTAGGGGACTTATGACCACAGCAGTTGAGTCCCATAGTGCTCAGAGCCATTTGATCTAGCTGTTTGGTGGTACAACATGCAATGTGTGGTTTTCATGAGCAGTAAAAAGGGCGGAAATGATGTTCATATTTGTTCTCTATTATAATTTTCTGTACAGGTTCCGATACTCTCGTAACCGAGGTGATTCAAAAGTTTCTTTGATATGTGTATGAAAGTAGTTATGGATCTGAAAATGGTAACCTTGCTGACAGGAACCGGTAACTAACAAAAAAAAACTTGTTTACCACTGTTTTTAACTAAGAATTTAACTTTCTCTCATTTAAGAAACGCGCATGTCAATGACAAGTAGAATGGCCACCAGAGTGAGTTGGTGGTATTCGTGTTTATTGTTACCGGTGATGCCGCATGGTCGTGTGAGGCAGCGTTATCAGCACCTGGCACACTTTGAGAGCGATCTCAATTGTGGGTCTTCATTTGGCCATATGGCCGAATTGTAGGATATATATATATAATTGTGAGTCTTTCAGGTGTGGCACTGGGCAGATGTTGGACTGTAGCGGACCAATAGGGCAAGGTGGTGGTGGTGGTGGTGGTGGTTAGTGTTTAACGTCCCGTCGACAACGAGGTCATTAGAGACGGAGCGCAAGCTCGGGTTAGGGAAGGATTGGGAAGGAAATCGGCCGTGCCCTTTCAAAGGAACCATCCCGGCATTTGCCTGAAACGATTTAGGGAAATCACGGAAAACCTAAATCAGGATGGCCGGAGACGGGATTGAACCGTCGTCCTCCCGAATGCGAGTCCAGTGTCCAACCACTGCGCCACCTCGCTCGGTAATAGGGCAAGGAAAATCACCCTTAGTTCCCGGTCAATCAGTTCTGAGCACCACGAGGGAGGATCGCTATATTATGCACCAAACACATCATAACGACTTCACGCTTGCACCTGCCACGCGAGAACATGTACTGAGCTCCCTGTAACATTTTGTGTCGTCCCTGAACGTTGCTCGCAGACTAGCGACAGCCGGACTAGTGTATTACGGTTCCGTGCGTAGGATACCATTAACACTACGAGACAAATGGCTTCGTGTGGAGCAGTCCAATGACTGGGGTGCGTGGAGCACTGATGAATGACGTCGCATTGTGGTCAGCGATGAACCACAGTTTTGCGCTACCCTGTATGATCATCTTCGGCGAGATTGGCACTGGCCGAGAGAGAGGACCCAAAGGTTCTGGAGAGGTGTCACTGCCGGCGTGATGATCTGGTGAGCCTTCACGTATGAATTAAAGTCACTGCTGCTAGTAAAGCAAGGAACTCTGACGGTACAATGGTACGTCACGGACATCCCGTGTCATGTGTTACATCTCATGCGACAGTACGAGGTCTGTTTCAGAAAATTCCGGAACATTCGTAATTTGATGCCAATGGCGTGTAGGAGCGAAATGCGTTGGCACCCCTGCACACGCCTGGGTTTAATGTGTAACTGCTGGCAGTTTCATTGTTGTAAGTTATTGTTCTGTTTAATGTGTAACTGCTGGCAGTTTCATTGTTGTAAGTTATTGTTCAGTGCTGTACTGAATAGAACGTTTTGTCCCACAGTTTGCGAATTTCGAGATGGTAGAGTTAGAGCAGAAACGCGTCGGCATTAAATTTTGCGTGAAACTCAAGAAAATCCTTACAGAGACACACCAAATGATGCAGAAGCCTTCGGTGACGCGTGCTTAGGCAGTACTCAGTGTTACGAATGGTAAATACGGTTTAGAAATAACCGGACGGAAGTTAAAGATCACCCTCGCTCAGGAAACAAAAAAATGGTTCAAATGGCTCTGACAAGGGAACCTCCCCATCGCACCCCCCTCAGATTTAGTTATAAGTTGGCACAGTGGATAGGCCTTGAAAAACTGAACACAGATCAATCGACAAAACAGGAAGAAGTTGTGTGGAACTATGAAAAAAATTAGTAAAATATACAAACTGAGTAGTCCATGCGAAGATATGCAACATCAAGGAGAACGCGAGTCAAGGAGTGCCGTGGTCCCGTGGTTAGCGAGAGCAGCTACGAAACGAGAGGTCCTAGGTTCAAGTCTTCCCTCGAGTGAAAAGTTTAATTTTTTATTTTCAGTTTATGTGATAAACTCTTATGTTTTCATCACTTTTTTGGGAGTGATTATCACATCCACAAGAAAACCTAAATCGGACAAGGTAGAAGAATCTTTTTACCCATTCGCTAAGTGTAGAAGTTAGGTGGGTCGACAACATATTCCTGTGCCGTCACCAGTGTCGTATAGAATATATCAGACGTGTTTTCCTGTGGAGGAGTCGATTGACCTATGACCTTGCGATCAAATGTTTTCGGTTCCCATTGGAGAGGCACGTCCTTTCGTCTACTAATCGCACGGTTTTGCGGTGCGCTCGCAAAACACAGACACTAAACTTATTACAGTGAACAAAGACATCAATGAACGAACGGACAGATCATAACTTTGCGAAAATAAAATTTTCAGTGGAGGGAAGACTTGAACCAAGGACCTCTCGTTCCGCAGTTACTCACGCTAACCACAGGACCACAGGACCACGGCGCTCCGGAGCTAACATCCACCTTGATGTTGCTTATCTTCGCATGGACTACTCAGTTTGTATATTTTACTAATTTTTTTCATAGTTCCACACAACTTCTTCCTGTTTTCTCGATTGATCTGTGTTCAGTTTTTCAAGGCCTATCCACTGCGCCAACGTATAACTAAATCTGAGGGGGGTGCGATGGGGAGGTTCCCTTGTGAGTACTATGGGACTTAACTACTGTGGTCATCAGTCCCCTAGAACTTAGAACTACTTAAACCTAACTAACCTAAGGACATCACACACATCCATTCCCGAGGCAGGATTCGAACCTGCGACCGTAGCAGTCGCGCGGTTCCGGACTGCGCGCCTAGAACCGCTAGACCAACGCGGCCGGCAAACTGGTACTATTGGGATGTGTTGCGCTGCATGCGAGAAAATGTGAGAAGGATGTGGCCTGCAATGTGGCGAGACAATTCATGGCTCTTACGCCACGATAACACATCCGCACATTCATTACTGTTGGAGCGTGACTGTTGCACAAGAAACGAAATCACAGTGCTGCTTTATCCTCGTCTGGCCCCTGCGTATTTTTTTTTCCAAAGCTCAGAACCCCGTAGAAAGGACGAATATTTGCAACGATAGACGAGATAAAAGAAAAATCGCTTACGGCGCTACGCACAATCTAGAAAGAAGCGTACCATGACTGCTTCAGGAAGTGGTAAAGTTTCTCGCAGAGAATGCATCAAACCACTTTTACACCATTTCCGTACCGTTCCATTCTCTAACAGCGAGATGGGAAAAGAAACACTTCCGTGCGAGCTCCGATTTCTCTTATTTTATCACAATAACCATTTCTCCTTGTGTAGATGGGTTTCAACAAAACATTTACGGGTTCGGATGAGAACGGTAGAGATCGAAATTTCGTGACAAGATCTCGTCGCAACGTAAAACCCCTTTGAAACTTCCTGGCAGATTAAAACTGTGTGCCCGACCGAGACTCGAACTCGGGACCTTTGCCTTTCGCGGGCAAGTGCTCTACCATCTGAGCTACCGAAGCACGACTCACGCCCGGGACTCACAGGTTTACTTCTGCCAGTATCTCGTCTCCTACCTTCCAAACTTTACAGAAGCTCTCCTGCGAACCTTGCAGAACTAGCACTCCTGAAAGTCGCAGTCTGCTTTAGGCAGTGGCGCGGCACGGACCTGCTGTCCCGGCCGCGTGCGCGCGTGAACGAGGAAGTGTTTACACCGCCGGTACTCGCGCGTGTTGTTGTCTGACTCGATCGCCATGGCACACAATTTTCGAAAGACTACGCTCCAATTTACGTTCGACAACGAATATGCCAGACCCAAAGCTTTCGAAATAGAGCGTTTTTTGAGGGACGAAGTTCGTTTACCTGCTGCAGACATGATTGGAATACACCTGTCCATTGTAAGCAGTACAATGTACGTAAAGATGACCGATGAAGCTGCGTGTGAAAGAACTCTCTCCGCTGATCAAAGAGGATTTAAATTTCGACACTCTGATGGCCATATCAGCGATGTAACAGTAGCTCCTTCAGGATTGGGTGTGAGGGTCGTTCGGATCTTTGAATTGCCGTTTGAGGTGCTAGAATCGATGGTTACTGAATCGCTGCGACCATATGGACCGGTACTTAGTCATACGCCTGAACGCTGGGCTAGTTTTAATACCTATCCTGTGCTAAACGGCGTGCGACAGGTGCGGATCGTCCTTACTAAACATATCCCGTCTTATTTATACATTGGCGGATGTCGAGCTATTGTGATCTACGATGGCCAGCCACGCACCTGTTCTGGCTGTGGTGGAGAAGGACATATCCGCTCGGAGTGCATACAACGCCGCGTCGTGCAACTGCCACATGGAGACGCGTCACAACGAGAAGTTCCCACGCAACTGCCGATGACGTACGTGTCGGTGGCCCGCCGGGAAGTGTTGCCAAGTTCGGAGCTTGACAAGGACGTGTTTATGCAAGAGCAGACCGAGTTACGGGAGCATGGAGGTGACTCGGAGAATGTCCCTACACCCATGTCACGACAGTTGAGGGAGGAACCTTCCGAAAACTCACATGTAGCACGCGACGTGGAAGTGGAGGTCCAGACGGTGGCGCCGGCAACGGACCAACGAACGACCGACGAACACAGTGAGGCAGCAGAGAGCAGGGCACGCAAACAGCGATCGCCGAAGCGTCGCAAAAAGCGTCGCCATAGTTCGGGTGACACGTCCCCCTCTAGCCTAGGGGACACGGAAGTTATCCTAGCGGAAGAACTGTCTGACACAGAACACGTGCCTTTAGAGGACGCTGACAGGATTCCGTCCGATAGTGACCGGATGTCCTGCCCTTCAGATGGTCCCTCTTCATTGACACCGACTGACCCAGCGCTGCCGACGAAGGAGTCAGGGACACCAATGTCCCGGCAGCCACGTCGAAATACATCAGAGGACGTTTCTCGGACGGATGACCACTGCGACTGGGCGGAACCAGTCGAAGACCTACAGGAATTGCCACCCCCAAATGATGACCACTCACCTACAGGATGCACACCACGGAACGACAACGAAGGAGGGCAGCCCGTTGGCGGGCACCCCTCTGAGCACGAATAGTGGACTAAAGCCCTTGGAGTTCTCAATGACATGACACGAGCATGACAACGACAACGAACCAAGCATATAAGATGGGCACAGTGAACATTAACACCGCACGTTCGCTTGCAAAGATGCAACTTCTCCGGGACATGATTTACGCCACAGACGTTGATATTCTGCTGATGCAGGAAACCTTCAATGCTGCTTTTCCCGACGTGCATGGATACACCACTTATCTAGCGCCGACTCCAGATGGAGGACGTGGCACAGCGATACTAGTCCGGGAAGGGATTCCGATGTGTGACCTCGATTACCTTCCTTCGGCTCGGGGTTTGGCAATGACCGTGAACGGCATTCGTATCGTCAACATCTATGCACCCTCCGGATCTGACAATCGACGGGCGCGTGCCCGATTCTACTCGGAGGAGATTGCCCCCCTATTCCATGGGAAGTATGACCACATCTTGGTAGGGGGGGATTTTAACTGTGTACTCACACCGAAGGATCAAACTCCTAATTTCAGCTCCTGCCACGCATTGAACACGATCTGCCGGGACATGGCCCTTATGGACACGTGGGAAAAGATCCATCGGCAGCGAGAGGGCTACACGTATTTTACTAGCCACTCGGCGAGCAGGCTGGATCGGATTTATGTTTCTGACGGATTAAGAGATCACGTGTTGGCTGCTGAACGTTGGCCCACAGCTTTTACGGATCACCTTGCGTATTTATGCACGTTAACCCTCCCACGGCAGCGGGTCTGGCGGAGTCGTAGTTCCTGGAAACTTAATTCCTCCTTATTGGTGGATCTCGAATGTCGCCAGCGGATCGAAGAAACATGGCAGACTTGCACTCGCCGTCTGCCGCTGCACCGTACGGTTCTTTCGTGGTGGCTGCAGTGTGCAAAACCGGCGATACGAAGAGCTCTCATAACGTATGGCAAGGAAAAAGCGAAATGGCTCCGAGATACACTTGACTATTACTACATGGTGCTCCGCGACCTGTCCTCCAGGGCCCCATCGCCCGAACGTCAAGCGGAAGTCCATCGCATTCAGGCCTGCATTTTATCGATCACGAGACGTCGACTGGAGGGACTTTCGATCCGTGCTCGGTGCTTGGACAACGTCGATGGAGAACGTATTGGCATGCATCATGTGTCCAAGGGACATGCGCGTAATCGCCGATCCCTAATCACAGTCCTCCATGATGACGATGGTCGGCCCTTGACGTCACAACAGGCCATTGCTGCTGAGTTTCTGGAGCATTACCGCCTCCTTTTCACTGGGACGCCGACGGACAATCGGACAGAAGAAGAAATTTTGCGACAGATGCAAACGGAGGTGGATGGTCCGGATGCAGAGGCGCTATTGGAACCCCTAACGGAAGATGACATCCGGGGCGCACTCGCGAAGGGTGCGGTGCATAAATCCCCTGGGTCAGATGGGTTGACACTCGAATTTTACCGCGCATTTGCGGATTTAATGATGTCCCAGTTGGTATTGATGTATAACGAGTTATTGAGCCCTGACACGGACGTTCCGTCGCAGTTCATGGCGGGACTGCTTATACCAGTACCGAAATCGACGGCGAGTGACAGCGCCCATCAATTTAGACCGCTCACGATGCTCAATACTGACTATAAGATCTTTGCGCGAATGTTGGCGGCAAGGCTCAAGATTGTAATATCCAAGACAATACCACCAGACCAGGCTTGTCTAGGGGTTCGGAGCAACATACATTCTATCCTCGGCGAATACCGTGACGTAATTTCCCTGACGGAAGCTTGTCGCATGCGAGCGGCGTTCGTATCGGTGGATTTTGATCGTGCCTTTGACAGGATCAACCATGATTTCCTTGACTCGACCATGAGACGTATGGCGATACCACAGGATTTTATTACCGTCCTCATGCGCCTCCTTCGCGGCGCTTCTTCGACGGTGAGAGTCAATGGCAGGGAGGTAGGAACGATTCCTGTTCGCAGCTCAGTTAGGCAAGGATGTCCCTTGTCGATGATACTGTTTACAATAGCGCTCGAACCATTGATGCAGACTCTTAGACGGACTCTAACAGGCGTCCGACTCCGTGCGAGCTCCTTCACGTGTCGTGCATATGCCGACGACTTGATGATACTCGTCCGGTCGGAGAACGAAGTCAGTCAGGTGGTTACCCTTCTTACTACGTACGGGGTAGCTGCGGGAAGCAGGGTCAACACGAATAAAACCAAGATCATGCACATCGGTCGAGGGCTGGACGCTCTGCGAAGTCCGTTTACGACGGTGGACATCTTGCGATGTTTAGGTGTCTTGTTCACCCGATCGCTACGGCAATCAGCGGCGGCGAGCTATCGACGTCTCCTCCAGAACGTCCGACTGCACATACGCAACAATTCACTCCGAACGCATGACCTGCTCCAAAGGGTGGACTACACTAATGTTCACCTGGCCTCGCGACTGCCGCACTTGGCACAGGTACTGCCAATGCCACATGGTATCGCTGACAGATTAATGGCGGCCTTTGGATACTATGTCAGCCAAGGAATGTTGTTTAAGATCTGATACAAGACTTTAACTCTCCCACACCATTCTGGAGGACTTAACCTCACGGATGTGCGGAACAAGGCTCTAGCTCTATACCTGCGAGCGACGCTACGAACTTGGAACCAGCGGCAACACGCCATCACGTCGGCCATCATGGATGTGCTTCTTCCAACGTCCTTTGAAGCACCGGTAGCAGTAGGCACCATCTCGCCCTCGTTTTCTCACGTCGCGCGATTTTTTGTTGATTTTAGTTATGTTCAGTTACAGATACCTTCTACCGGAATCCCCACTACCCGTGAGATATATCGATACTTGCGGCGTCATCATGGCAGCAATGTTGTCGAACTTAAATACCCAACACGAAACTGGCGACAGATTTGGCGAGCTGTCCACACACCACTCCTCACCACAGCAGCGCGATCGTCATGGTATACATTAATCAACCGAAAGACGGTCAACCGCCAACGATTGTACGACATTCGCATGGTGGATTCCCCGCTCTGCATTAGATGTGGCATGCAGGACACCGACGAACACTCTCTGCAGTGCGGTGAGGCAAAGGATGTTTGGCGGCTGACGCAACGCATCATGGCCCTCCTCCGACACACCGACGAATCAACGATCACGACGGACGTTTTATTTTTCCCTGACCCTGTCTTTTTCCCCTCACAAAAAACATCGGCAATCCGATGGATTGGAGGACACGCATCGCACTACGTGCTCTCGCCGACCTTGATATCGGTCATGGACTATTGGCATTATCTACTAGAACAACACGAAATCATCAGACGCCACTCTAAATATAAAACGCATTTTGCGAACTTTCTAGGCAGCATGTTTCATAACCCCCCGAAGCGGTGGGGAGTCCCAGGTTTACGTTGTTTCGAGGGATAGGATTTACTCCCAGTGAAGTGACGAGGATGTCACTTCGGCCCTATATTTATTTCCCTTCTTTTTTTTATATATATGATTCTTCTTTTGGGACATTAAAATTAAATGAATAAAAAAAAAAGAAAGGATACAGCGGAGAAATGGCTTAGCCACAGCCTGGAGCATGTAGAGCACTTGCCCGCGAAAGGCAAAGGTCCCGAGTTCGAGTCTCGGTCGGGCACACAGTTTTAATCTGCCAGGAAGTTTCATATCAGCGCACACTCCGCTGCAGAGTGAAAATAAAACCCCTTTGTTTTGGTGATTGCCGTCCCACCTTGCATATCACATCCGTGGTACTCTCTCCCCTACTTGGCGATAGCAAAAAACGAGCTGCGTGTCGTGTAAGCAGTCTCTTTAGTAGAACTGTTGCATGTTCTAAGTCTTCTGCCAATGAAACTCAGTCTTTTGTTGTTCCAATTTACGTTGTTTGTAATCGTATATCCTAGGCATTTACTTGAACTGACAGCCGTTAGATTTGTATGATGTTTCGTGTAAGCGAAACTTAACAGACTCCTTTTAGTTTTCATGTGAAGGGCCTCACATTTTTCATTACTTGTTTAGGGTTAACTGCCACTTTTCGCACAATACAGATATCTTGTCTAAAGAATTTTGCAATTGGTTTTGACCATCTGATGACGTGTCTAGACGGGAGATGCCAGCATCATCTGGAAACAATCAAGGTTGCTCATGTAGCCTGCCATATCCTTTATATACAAAGATCAGGAACAGCAGAAGGCCTAGAACATTTGCCTGGGAAACGCCAGGGAAACTTCCGTCAGTTACTACGAACTGTGATCTTTCTGACAGGAAATCACGAATCCAGTCGTACAACTGAGACGACACTCCATAAGCACGCGATTTGATCAGAAGTCACTTGTGAGCAACAATGTCAAACGCCTTCTGGAAATCTAAAAATATGGAATCAATTTTACATCTCCTATCGATACCACTGGTTAATTCAAAAAATGGTTCAAATGGCTCGGAGCACTATGGGACTCAACTGCTGTGGTCATCAGTCCCCTAGAACTTAGAACTACTTAAACCTTACTAGCCTAAGGACATCACACACATCCATGCCCGAGGCAGGATTCGAACCTGCGACCGTAGCAGTCGCACGGTTCCGGACTGCGCGCCTAGAACCGCGAGACCACCGCGGCCGGCCACTGGTTAATTCGTGAGGACAAAAAGCAAATTGTGTTTCAGAACAACTGCATTTTCTGAGTCCATGCTGACCGTGTGACAACAGTTCGTTTTCGTCGAGGTAGTTCATAATGTCTCAAAACACTATACGTTCCATTATCCTACTACAAATCAACGTCAGTGATACTGGTTTGTAATTCATCGGATTACTAATACTGTCTTTCATGAGAATCGGTGTGACATGCGCAACTTTCCAGTCTTTAGGTACAGACCTATCATTGAGCGATCGATTGTAAACGACGGTTAAGTATGGAATATACTTTTAGAGGAATCTAACTGGCATACAGTCTGGACCGGAGGGCTTGACTTTATTAAATGAGTTTAAGCTGCTTCCAAGTTACTCATGTTGGCAGCAGTTTTTGATTCTAATTCTGCAACAGTTACTTCGCTGATGAAGGAATTTTGGAAAACGGTGTCTAGCAAATCCGCTTCAGTGGCACTGTTATCCGTAGCATTAACATCGCTGTCTCATAGAGGACGCATTGACTGTGTCTTGCCGCTGGTGGACCTCATATACGATCAAGCTCTCTCTAGATTTTCTGCCAGATTTCGAGATCGAGTTTCCTTGTGGAAGCTATTAAAAGCATCTCGAACTGAAGTTCGTGCTAAATTTCGGGCTTCTGTAAAACTTCACCAATCGTAAGCTATTCGATTTCTTTTGCATTTGGCGTGCGTTTCTCGTTGATTCTGCAACGTACTCGGATCTGATTCTTGTACATTTCGGGGTGTGGCAGAAACTCTTGAATCCATTAACAAGTTTGTCTCATTCTCGTACGCTTTAACGAGGTCTGTCAAAATAAATTCAGGAACTTTGTCCACAAAATTTCTCTACGCTTACCATTTACTTATTGTGCATGCTCTCCTTCGAAATAATCCACTCCACAATTGATAAGTCGCTCCCAGCGTCATTTCCTCTTCCGGAAGCAGTCTTGGTACGCGTCTAACTGGATAGTGCGAAGCGCCGTCAGCGATTTTTCTTTTATCTCGACTATCGTTGCAAATACTCGTCCATTCTACGGGCTTTTGAGCTGTGGAGAATGCGGAAGTTGAGGGAGCAAAGTGATTCCGTTATATGTGCAACAGTCATGCATCAACACAGATCGTGACGTAAGAGCCACGAATTGTCTCGCCACGTTCCAGGCCGTTTCCTTCTCACATTTTCTCGCAGGCGTCGCACCACTTGTCCAGTTAGTATCATCAGTTAACAGTTGATCCCTGTGGCTCGAACGCGTGATGAACTAATCGTTCGCAGCGCGGGGTAGCCGCGCTGTCTGGGACGCCTTGTCACAGTCCGCGTGCCTCTCCGCGATGGAGGTTCGAGTCCTTAGCGTTAGTTTAAGTTAGATTAAGTAGTGCGTAAGGTAAGGGACCGATGACCTCAGCAGTTTGGTCCCATAAAACTTTACCACAAAACTAATCCTTCAAAGTCAAAGAAAACTATCAGGATGGCTTTGACATTTGACCTGACCCGACGAGGTATTTTTGGTCTTTGAGAACCTTTCCCTACCCAATGTGTAGATTGAAGCTCGGTCCCAACATCGTAACAGTAGATCCAAGTCTTATCATCAGCTATGATTCTCTTAAGGAACATCTCGTTCAGATAGGCGCGATCCAGAAGCTCTAGACAGATTGTAAGGTGAAGGTCTTGCTGGTGTTACCCATGAGCCGTGAGATGAACTTCGTCGCAGAACGACGCATTCCGAGATGCTGTGTCAGGATTTCATGACATGATCCAACTGAATTGTTACATTCTTCTGGAATCTCTTGAACTGTCAGTCTTCGATTGGCACGGATGGCATTATTTGGTGAGTCTCTGTAACGGTCTTTTTGAGTTTCACGGAAAATGCAATGCACACGCGTTGCTGCTCTAACTCTGCTATCTCGAAATTCGCAATTTGTGCAACGGCAATGAACAATAACTAAAAGATCTGCAATAATGAAACTTCCAGCAGTTACACATTAAACGGATGTGAGTGCAGAGATTCCAACAGCATTTCGATCCAACACACCATTGGCGCGAAACTACAAATGTTTCAGGAAATTTTTTTACCACCATGAACTCTAACTTCCGGCACCTATGCACGGATACATCAGTTACATAAAAGACGCGTAAAACTTCTCTTGCGATTTTCTCGCAATTGTCAGATTAGTGCACCTTAGTACTTCCACATTATTTCGTTTTAATGGCCTACTAATGCACATAGTTTGAAGTAAATCCGCGATCCCAACCTCGTGGCGTATTCTTGTCAGTACGTCTCACGCAAGGCTGCAATCGCCACAGGGCCGCAAGAGAGGGTGTACTTCGGTCCTCCAGCTACAGTGTAAAAAAGGAAGCAGAAACGTAGCCCCTTATTTGGTCATACGTATTATTGTTCCACTTTGCCCGCTGGCTAAAATATGCGCATCTCTGCTGCAATTCAGCACTTTTGCGCAGTGTGCAGCATGTGGCCGACCATGCTGTATGTCATCTCGTATAATTTGTAAGACACAATTCAGCGCAATTTTCGATGAAACCGTTCCTAATCATTACAGCACAGTCATTTTTACTGTATTTGGCAATGTTAATACTGTATGTTGTTTAAGCGGTTTTATTAACGCAACTGATAGTTACACGACAGTTCACAGCGACCCGCGTTTGTATGTGTCTCATTTTACTTTTCCCGTCTTTGTGTTTCTGCACTCATGTTCATAAATTAAGGATAATGCTGATACAGGGTGAAACAACTCTCTGGTGGACGGTTTGCGGGTTTAAATCACCTCCGCGTATGACCATGCGGTGCATTTTCCCCGCGGTCGTCGCACGGTGGCGCTGGCTCCAGTCCTCGTAACTAGAGGCGTGTTGGTGCATGTCAGAGTAAGGTGCAGCGAGTAAGTGTGCAGACGTTTTCAGACGTGCTAATGGTGCCTGTGTGTTGAAAATGGCTCAAAGACCACATATTGATGACGTCATGAGGGGTAGAATACTAGGGTGACTGGAGGCTGGTCAAACACAGCATGTCGTAGCACGCCCCCCCCCCCCCCCCCCCGTGTAATCTCAAGATTATGGCAACGATTCCAGCAGACAGGAAACGTGTCCAGGCGCTACAGTACGGGACGTCCACAGTGTACAACACCACGAGAAGACCGATATCTCACCATCAGTGCCCGCAGACGGCCGCGGAGTACTGCAGGTAGCCTTGCTCGGGACCTTACTGCAGCCACTGGAACAGTTGTCTCCAGAGACACAGTCTAGAGGCGACTGAACAGACATGGTTAATTCTCCGGAGACCTGCAAGGTGCATTCAACTGACCCCTGGTCACAGGAGTGCCCATGAATCCTGGTGTCAAGAACACAGTACATGGTCATTGGAACAGTGTTCCTAGGTTATGTTCACGGTCGAGTCCAGGTATAGTCTGAACAGTGATTCTCGCCGGGTTTTCATCTGGCGTGAAGCAAGAACCAGATACCAACCCCTTAATGTTCTTGAAAGGGACCTGTATGGAGGTCGTGGATTGATGATGTGGGGTGGGATTATGGTGCACGTACACCCCTGCATGTCTTTGACAGAGGAACTGTAACAGGCCAGGTGTATAGGGACGTCATTTTGCACCAGTATTTCCGCCTTTTCTGGGGTGCAGTGGCTCCCACCTTCCTCCTGGTGGATGATAACGCACGTCCCCACCGTGCTACCATCGTAGAGGAGTATTTTGAAACAGAAGATATGAGGCGAATGGAGTGGCGTGCCTGTTCTCCAGACCTAAACCCCATCGAGCACGTTTGGCATGCTCTCGGTCGACGTAATGCTGCACGTCTTCAAACCCCTACGACTCTTCAGGAACTCCGACAGGCACTGGTGCAAGAATGGGAGGCTATACCCTAGCAGCTGCTCGACCACCTGATCCAGAGTATGTCAACCCGTTATGCGGCCTGTGTGCGTGTACATGGTGATCATATCCCATACTGATGTCGGGGTACACGCGCAGGAAACAGTGGCGTTTTGAAGTACATGTGTTTCGGGACGGTTTTCTCCACTTATCACCAATACCGTGGACTTATAGATCAGTGTCGTAGTGTTCCCTATGTGCCTATGCTATTAGCCCCAATTTTGTGTAGTGCCATGTTGTGTGGCACCACATTCTGCAATTATCCTTCATTTATGAGTATGAATGTATATCTCCCTTTTCTTTTTACTTTCTATTGATGCAAATATATTGCAAATTTCTTTTAAATAATGGCAACTGATGTTGCATTATAGATTTTTACTCTATAGCAAGCGTGATGATTTTGCGGTCTTGTTCAAGTGGTTCAAATTGCTCGGTGCACTATGGGACTTAACTTCTGAGGTCATCAGTCCCCTAGAACTTAGAACCACTTAAACCTAACTAACCTAAGGACATCACACACATCCATGCCCGAGGCATGCTTCGAACCTGCGACCGTAGCGGTCGCGGGGTTCCAGACTGTAGCGCCTAGAACCTCTTGGCCACACCGACCGGCTTTTGGGGTCTTGTACAGGCGCCTGAAGACGGTGTCAATGAGGAACCGTATCGCTACCGTAATAAAATTATTCCATAAAGTTAAGGTTGTCGAATGTCTGGTATCTGCAAGTCGTTTCCCAGCCACAGTCGCGAACTTCCGTTTATACAACACAGAACCGAGCGAAGTGGTGCAGTGGTTAACACACAGAACTATCGTTCGGGAGGACGATGATTCGAACCAGTGTCTGACCATCGTGATTTAAGATTTCCGTGATTTCCGTAAATCACTTCAGGCAAATGCCGGGATGGTTCCTTTGAAAGGGCACAGCCGATTTGCTTCCCCATCCTTGAATCAATCTGAGGCAGTACTCCGTCTCTAGTGACCTGGAATGCGACGGGACATAAAACCAGAATTAGAGTAACCGTTATTTGTCAGACATATCATAGATATTCACCAAGAGGAACAACCAGTGAAAAATAACGTAATTCTTCAGTTTCTCCCGGCGTCTTTGTTGCTCGAACAGTCCACGGGTATACCGCCGGTTCATAATGTCCAACGGACACAATATTACAGCTGCCACCACCCTTCTCAGAGGAATGGAGTACTAAAAGCACTAGTACACAGGGCGCGCAGCATCTCAGACGCAGAGAATCTGCCCCAGGAACTGGAACACCTCTAGACCGTGTTCCGAAAAAACGGGTACTCGGAATGGCAGATTAGACGCGCTCTCCGTCCCACCACCACAGCACTACCTGTGGAGACGGATGAAGTCACGGAAGAAGAGGTAGCCACTGCCTTTATTCCGTACAATGGCGCACTATCGGGGAAAATCGGCCGTATATTAAAGAAACACCGAGTTAAAACCGTCTTCTGCCCGCCCAATAAAACACGGGCATTACTGGGAAGTGTGAAAGATGACCTCGGTTTGAGGAAGGCCGGCATATACAAAATTCCCTGTGAGTGTGGGAAGACTTATATCGGACAAACAGTACGCACCATCGAAGATCGTTGCCGAGAACATCAAAGGCACACTCGACTGAAATATCCAAATAAGTCGGCGGTAGCAGAGCAGTGTTTGTCCGAGAAACACGAGATGGATTATGAGCGTACCAAGATCCTGGCTCAGACCTCTAAATATTGTTGTTGTTGTTGTTGTGCTCTTCAGTCCTGAGACTGGTTTGATGCAGCTCTCCATGCTACTCTATCCTGTGCAAGCTTCTTCATCTCCCAGTACCTACTGCAACCTACATCCTTCTGAATCTGCTTAGTGTATTCATCTCTTGGTCTCCCTCTACGATTTTTACCCTCCACGCTGCCCTCCAATGCTAAATTTGTGATCCCTTGATGCCTCAAAACATGTCCTACCAACCGATCCCTTCTTCTAGTCAAGTTTTGCCACAAACTTCTCTTCTCCCCAATCCTATTCAATACCTCCTCATTAGTTACATGATCTACCCACCTTATCTTCAGCATTCTTCTGTAGCATCACATTTCGAAAGCTTCTATTCTCTTCTTGTCCAAACTGGTTATCGTCCATGTTTCACTTCCATACATGGCTACACTCCATACAAATACTTTCAGAAACGACTTCCTGACACTTAAATCTATACTCGATGTTAACAAATTTCTCTTCTTCAGAAACGATTTCCTTGCCATTGCCAGTCTACATTTTATATCCTCTCTACTTCGACCATCATCAGTTATTTTACTCCCTAAATAGCAAAACTCCTTTACTACTTTAAGTGTCTCATTTCCTAATCTAATCCCCTCAGCATCACCCGATTTAATTTGACTACATTCCATTATCCTCGTTTTGCTTTTGTTGATGTTCATCTTATATCCTCCTTTCAAGACACTGTCCATTCCGTTCAACTGCTCTTCCAAGTCCTTTGCTGTCTCTGACAGAATTACAATGTCATCGGCGAACCTCAAAGTTTTTACTTCTTCTCCATGAATTTTAATACCTACTCCGAAATTTTCTTTTGTTTTCTTTACTGCTTGCTCAATATACAGATTGAATAACATCGGGGAGAGGCTACAACCCTGTCTCACTCCTTTCCCAACCACTGCTTCCTTTTCATGCCCCTCGACTCTTATAACTGCCATCTGGTTTCTGTACAAATTGTAAATAGCCTTTCGCTCCCTGTATATTACCCCTGCCACCTTCAGAATTTGAAAGAGAGTATTCCAGTTAACGTTGTCAAAAGCTTTCTCTAAGTCTACAAATGCTAGAAACGTAGGTTTGCCTTTTCTTAATCTTTCTTCTAAGATAAGTCGTAAGGTTAGTATTGCCTCACGTGTTCCAACATTTCTTCGGAATCCAAACTGATCTTCCCCGAGGTCCGCTTCTACCAGTTTTTCCATTCGTCTGTAAAGAATTCGCGTTAGTATTTTGCAGCTGTGACTTTTTAAACTGATAGTTCGGTAATTTTCAGATCTGTTGAAAGGTGGCTACACTGAGCCACAGCGACAGAGATCGCTAGAGAGCATTGTTCCGCCGCCTCCACGGGAAGTGATTATTGGGATGTCGTAGTGGGCAGTGCTTGTCGAGGACTCGTGGTAGTCAGTTCGTGTTCAGATGTGCTAGTAGGGAGTGCTTGCTGAGATGTGATGCTGAAAGGTTCTTGTTGAGATGTGGTAATAGCGAGTCGGTGTGGAGATATATTGTAATTATGAGAGTGATTTTGGTCAATATATGAAGGTAACGAAACTTGATTTATTTTTCATTATTTCCATGTTTTAAATAATGTGTCATTACAGGTTCAGTCAACAAAGCATCTGGCTTGTGTTCTTGGATTAGAGTGTAATTGTGGTTCTCTTGAGTAATTATGGTATTTGTATTTTCTTTAATTAATTCAGTATAAATGGTATTTGAAATTCTTGTCTTTTGAAGAAGAACCGTGCCAGATGTGTACGTTGAGTCACACTCCCACACACAGAACAGTGATACTTGTGCTTTGGTTTCGTAGGTTTTATAGTTGCTGGGGACTTAATTAATTAATTGTGTTAATGAAAATTTCCATTTCATTCCTTGTTGTTGTTCTATGCAGTCAGATAGCGTAATAATAACAGTCAGGGCCAACCGTTTACGAGACTTCGTAAACGGACAGACAGCTGCTAAAGCAAAAAATTAAAATTATTTGCATTTCATAGAATTAAGCCCCCATGCACGTGGCGACCACTGCTTCGGATCGTCCCTTGGAATCTTCTGATTGTAAAAATAGTAGACAGTAGCATTGTTGTAGTAACTTGTAGTTTAGTAATTATAGTCTGTTTTGCATGTGTAGATTTGGTAATTGTTATTCTTATAATGGTATTTTTTCTCTGAATTTGATTTGTTGTCTTGTATACGCGTTTGACGATTTAGTGCAATTATTTCAATTGTTCGTTAATCGTGTTTGAGGGAAACATTTCGAGTGAATGGTATTGTTGATGATAAAGAGTCATTGTGTGTAATTTTCGTACAGTGACGTGTTTTGTTTGTTTTGTAAATGATTACGCGATCAATGAAAAAGGCAAAAATGATGAATAGTGAGAATGATGAAATTGTTGACATGGCGAACTCGCCAACACAAGAGAACAGTATGTTGAATAATGAAGTGGAAAACAATGTAATAAGTCGGGAAAATAGTCCGGAACCAATTCAAAACTTTTCACAATTAGAAAATTTTCAGAATTCGAGACTAACGACAGAAGATTCTGGAATAGTATCGAACACAGATGGCTATACAGCTATGACGAAGGAAACTGGTTTTGCGAGAAATGATAGGGGCGAAAAGAATTTCGAACCAGATCAAATGGAGCAGTTGATGGGTGTAATATTAAATTTGGGATCTGAATTAAAAACACAGATGGGAACAATGGAAACACGAATGGAAACACGGATGGGAACTTTGGGATCTGAATTAAAAAATGATATGGGAACAATGGAAACACAGTTTAGATCTGAATTAAAAACACAGATGGAAACAATGGAAACACGGTTAGATTCACGAATAGGGACTTGTTTTAAAAATATGAAAGATGAATTAAGGAGAGAAATCAGAGAAGAAGTACAACCAATTTTGAATACTCACAATAGTAGATTAGTTGCAGTAGAGATTAGACAAAGGGAACAGGATAGAGAACAGGAAGAAAGAGATCGCGTGATAGTACAAAAATTTTCAGAGTTAAATTTACAACGTGCACACAATAAGGAAGAGATATTTGAGAGAATCGAGGAATCCGTACCAAATGACAGAATAAATAACCTAACACAACAATATGAACAGTTAACTACCAAATGTGTCAACACTGAAACCCGAGTCGCGACACTTACGGAAGACGTAGGTAAACAGAGAGAAAAAATAGGTGACTTATCGGAAAGAGTTGAGGAGATTTCAGATAAATTGACAAGTCTTAGTTTAAATGGGGATAGAGATTCAGATGATACAGCTCCATTGCCATTTGCGGAAACTGAAGAGTACCAGAACATAAATAAGCATGTTGAAAATCAGGGAAAATTTAATGAACGCGTTAAAAGGGAAGTTGAGGCATTACGAAAGCAAGTCAAACAAATTGAAGGCGAAATCGTAGGAAAAGACAGCAGAAGAAATTTAGAATCACAGATAGCAGAGGGCTTTAAAGAAAGTAATTTGTTTCATTTACGGGATGTAACAAGAGAGCGCCAGGCGCGGGAACTTGACAATAATCGACATTTGGACTGGGACAGACGCGGTAGGTCTTTGTCGCCGCGAGGCGGAAGCTTTGACTGTAAACACTTCTTGACTGTTCGGAAATTTAAGATCTTTTGCAATTCTAGGAATGACATACGTCCATGTTCATGGTTGGATCGATTTACGTGCGCACTTCCGCCAAATTTGCCACTAAGTCACAAACTGAAATTTATGTGCAGCTATTAATGTCCTCAGGGGATTCACTACACTAAGTGAATATGTGCCGTAGCGATCACAGGACCCCGAGCTGTAGTGGTGCTATTTCCCTTTTAGTTTTCTGCACCGCTGCCTACTCTTTCACTATTCTTTGCATCTATAAAAACAGTTCTTCTACTATCCATCTATCTAGACAGTAGGTAAAGATTAACCGTATATGACGATTTTACGCGAAAGTGACTTTGGAAATTACCCTTTGGACTTACTATATTTTCTGCAGCATTTATTCGCAGTTTAAATGAAATTTTACCTGTTTATCTTCGTGACAATATTACTTCTTATGTTGACGACATTCTTATTGCTAAACGTTCTTGGAGTGAGCACAACAAAATTTTGGATTCATTATTACGTATTTTTGCACGAGTTGGCATGACATTGAACTTGGAAAAATCAGAATTTGGTCGTTCTCAGGTGAAATTTCTCGGTCACATTATTTCTACAGAAGGTATTCTTCCCGATCCAGAGAAACTAGATGCTATTCGTAATTATGCTGTTCCTACCACAAAACGTGATGTTCGTAGTTTCCTTGGTGTTTGTAATTTTCTTAGACGCTTTGTTAGATTGGACAATTTGGCCACACCTCGTTTATGTGAATTATCTGGAAAAAATTCTAATTGGTGTTGGGATGAGGAAGCTCAGTCAGAATTTGAACATCTTCGTGATGCTTTAGTTGCTGCTCCACTTCTTTCACATCCGGATTTATCTAAAGATTTTTGTTTGGCGACGGACTCATCATACAAAGGCCTAGGTGCACATTTATTTCAAGAGATAGAAGAAAACGGCGTTGTAGTACAGAAGACTATTGCATTTGGAAGTCGTGTTCTCTCTAAATCCGAAAAGAATTATTCGATTACGGAACTTGAAGCTTTGGCTGTTGTTTGGGCTTTCACAAAATTTCGCACATTTTTGTTTGGCAGACATACTAAGGTTTACACCGATCATCGAGCTCTGGAATTTCTTATGTCAACAAAATTAACTCACGGCAGATTGTCACGATGGGCGTTGTACCTACAGGAATTTGATTTTCGTATTGTTTACATACAGGGATCTTCAAATATTGTTGCTGATGCTTTATCACGTGCACCTATGGGTTTGAAACAAAGTGCTGAAGAGGACGGCAAAGAAAACCATTATTGTTTGATGTACATTCAAGGTGTTGCGTTTGAGAACTTTATTTCGTCTTCGCTCCAGGACATCGCTAAGGAGCAAAACAAGGATCCAATCTGGAAGGACATTAAGGAGAAGTGGAGGAGAAAGGAAAGCGTAGCGATTAGACAGCATTATTTAGTTCGCAATGATATTCTTTTTAAACGAAAATCGGTCGAAAACTCTGTTTGGTTAGTTTGTATTCCTGATGAGTGGGTCAATAAATTGATTTGGTACACACATTTCAGTTATGCGCACTTTGGTCCCAGAAAATGCTTTCATAAATTACGAGAAAATTGCTACTTCAGTAATATGGAAAAACGTATTCGATCTGTTCTTGCCAAATGCAAATTATGTCAAAAGGCTAAGCCGCCAACAGTTTCTCACAGAGCACCGTTGTTTCCTATCATTCCAGCGAAATTAAAGGAGATGGCTGCAGTCGATTTGTTCGGTCCAGTGGTTCGTTCTACTAATGGTTTTGCGTACATTTTCGTAGCAGTGGAACTGACATCAAAATATGTGTGTTTTACACCGTTACGCAAAGCAACAGCTCGTTCAGTATCTAACGCTTTCATCAAACATTTTCTTAAAGAAGTTGGTCATGTTGATAAGGTTATATCAGATAATGGATCACAGTTTCGCTCTAAAATTTGGCTTCGTACTCTACGGCGTCAGAAAATTAAACCAATCTTCATTTCACTTTTTCACCCTCAGTCTAATGCTTCAGAGAGATGGATGAAGGAAATCAATAAATTTTGCCGTCTTTATTGTCATCAGAATCACAGAACTTGGGATCAGTATCTTCATATTTTTCAAAACATTCTGAATGAACTTCCAAATGACTCAACTTCTTTACCGCCTCTATTGATATTAAAAAATAAAGCACCGATAAATCGCATTTCTGAAATCGTTCCTTTTCCGCCTTCACGGAAACTGCGGCATTCTGAAGTTGTCAACCTGGCTCTACGAAATATTGCATCTGCGGCTGCTAGAAGAGAGAAATCAGCTAAACGTCCTGGTCGTTTAAAAATTTTTGTCAGTTGGTCAGAAGGGATTAATTAAGTCTCGTCGTTTGTCTCACAAAAGAAAAGGCTTGCGTCGCAACTTTTTTCTGCTGTATAACGGTCCATATAGAGTTCGCAAAATTATTCATGATAACACTATTGAAGTAGAAACTCTTAAATCACGACGCTCTAAGGGAATACATCATATATCGAACGTAAAAATTTTTGTGGAATGACATACTTTTGAGAAACCAACAGCTACATGTAAACACGAAGAGAGTACAAGGATACCGCGCTGTGTTTTGGCGGCGGCACATACTCAAAGCAACAGTCAGTCTGCGCGCCGCACAAGGCTGTCGTTGACCGCAAACAATCACTTTCTACGTCACGCGCCTACAGCTGATCGAGCGCTCAGTGCGAATGCACTGACAGACGTAAACAAATACACAGTCTAATTTCTCCGACTAAATTCAGTATAAAGCTATAATGACTTCAAAAATTATGTTATTAACGTTCAGTATTTTTCAGGATACGGTGTGTAAAATATTTAAGACCTTCAGGTAAATTCTGTGTGTGTCCGACGTTAAGAGGACTTACTATCGAGAAAATTTCAGGAAGAATGTAATTTCGAAGATGAAAGTAATAAACAAAAAAAGGTAACGGTTAATTGAGTTTATTTTTCAGGTAACATAATTCCACTTAGGTACGTACTTCAGACGTAATTTGCTGCTTGCGATTACGTGATTCATACTTTGTGCTAATTTAATGTTCTATGAATTTACTAGTAAAGCGACGTGCTTGCGCACATTAACTGATTTTGACAATGATTAATTAATGAACAGGGTTGTTATTTGTATATATTATGCATCGCTTGGCTGCTATGCTTTTTCACTGATGTCATATTTTTTAATTATGTGCCTGCTGTGCTTATTTATTTAAATTATAATTGTCACCTGATTAATTGTGCTGATGTGGTTAGATATGTAAGTTATACTTTGTGATTTATCTGCTTGCGCCTTCATGGGTACTTATTAAGATTACATATGAACATTTATTTGCTTATGTCGATGTGATGCTAATGACCTGTTTATTGTGTAAGGCATGTTTGCTGCTGTGCGTATGGATTGCATATTTACACGTTTCTGTTTTGTTGTCATAACTACTCTTCAATTTAGTATATAGAAATGCTGATATACTGTGTACAAATATAGAGTTTAGGTTACACTATGGTATTAATTATAGATTGTTCGCTTGGCAGAGCCTCGTTGTAGGAATTGTGCTGCATCCACTTGTTGACATTCTGTTCTCTACTGGTATATTTACTCGCTATTGCATGTTTTGCTTACGCTCAGTGCCTTATATTTTTAAGATAAGAAAGTGAACTGCTATAATTCGACGAACGACATTAGTAAAAGAAAGTCATAGAAGTCACATGAGCTGAGGTTTTATGGAAGCTGTATAAATTTATGCTAATAGGAAGGAAGCTAACGACATGACAGACCAAAACTAGGTTTAGACCATTGACAGTATTACACTGCATTTTCGTGAGCAATTGAAATAGGAAGTGACACTTGACACAAAAAATACTCCACATGTTTGCTTCTGCTATGATTCTTGAAGTGGTGTACACACTGTGAAATGTTATGATCATTCACACTCCGTAATCGTACTTAATTACTGAGAGTTATTCGAACTAAGTCTGTTAGAGGTCATGTATGCATTTCTTTTATTTAATGATGGACAAGGAACCAAAATGTATCTTATAATTTATAATGAGTAGAAAATTTGAGTCAGATGGATTACACAGAGGTTGTGTGTGGACACTGTGTCTTCGGATTGTATGGGATG
The DNA here is from genome assembly GCF_023898315.1 of Schistocerca nitens. Classification (NCBI taxonomy): domain Eukaryota; kingdom Metazoa; phylum Arthropoda; class Insecta; order Orthoptera; family Acrididae; genus Schistocerca; species Schistocerca nitens. Next base: position 203,279,218 of record NC_064623.1, read on the forward strand.
ATGAATTGAAGTTGCACTAGGATTTTGTCTGTACTTGTTCGAGGAGACTGACTAGAGGAAAGAGTTGTTATGGAAGTGAAATGATATTGGTGCTGAGGTTTATATGTATCGACGTATTATTGAGGTATTGAGATTAGGTGAAGTAGATGATTATTGGAGTTTTCATGGACAAGAGGTAAGGTAAATGAGGTATTATTGAAATATTGAGATTAGGTGAAGTTGATGATTATTGGAGTTTTGGTGGATAAGAGGTAAAGTAAATGAGGAGCATATTGTTTTGTTGGTTTATATGGAACAAGGAGGATGAAGATGGCAGACTAGAACACTAAAGTGGAAGGAAGATTGTCTATACACACACTTGTTAAATCACTAAGCAGTATATACTTTTTTTGAGAGAGGAAGCATGTGCATATCTTGGCTCACTGACAGTTGTTCAGCAACCGTACATTTTGATCTGGCTTGGCAAACATTGGTCTTGACATGATGACTATGACGTTGACTTAACTATTATTGACTGTTATACATTGCTGCCACTAGTACTTGGTACACATGATGAACATCAAATCTTGGACAGAGTTACATTTACACAGTTAACACTATTCAATTACACAGTAGTACTTAATGTGGATGAAAGATGAGTGGATGTGTTTTGTGTGTTTTCCTTTTCTAATCCTACCCACCTATCTCCTAAATATTATTTTATTTGTTGGTAGTGGCTTGCACTGACACCCACAAATGTTATAGGTTTACTGGTATTTGTGTATTGTAATAGTTAATAGGACAATTATCTGATATCATTTGTGTGTTTGTTATGATTTGTATGTTTAATGTAAAAGCATTGTATGTGTATTCAAACTATTGTTCATGCCTGAAATGTCTGATTAGTGATGGTGCTGCACTTTTCAACATGATGTGTGACATTTAGTCATGTTTAATTTCTGCTGATGAACTGTGTGATCAGTGATTGTAAAAAAATTATGGACTGTTACTTGTACCTTTTCTACATGATTGGTGCCACAAGGACATGTTTAATTTCTGCTGATGAACTGTGTGATCAGTGATTGTAAAAAAAATTATGGACTGTTACTTGTAATTTTTCTACAATATTGGTGCCACTAGGACATGTTTAATTTCTGCTTATAAACTCTGATGAACAGTGTGATCAGTGACAGTGTATTTTATGGAACTGCTTCTGCTGAGAAATGTGACTTGTTGCTGTGTGTACCTGCTCAGCTTTGCTGGTGCCACTAATGGACTGCTTCTACTGAAATGGTGTTACCTGTTGGTGTCTGCACCTACTCAACATTGCGGGTGCCACTGATGGACTGCTTCTACCGAAATGATGTCACCTGTTGATGTCTGCACCTACTCAACATTGCTGGGTGCCACTGATGGACTGCTTCTACTGAAAAGATGTCACCTGTTGATGTCTGCACCTGGTCAACATTGCTGGGTGCCACTGATGGATTGCTTCTACTGAAATGAAGTCACCTGTTGCTGTGTGCACCTGATCAACATTGCGGGTGCCACTGATGGACTGCTTCTATTGAAAAAATGTTACTTATTGGTTTTTGCACCTGTTGACCATTGCTGGGTGCTACTGCTGGAACTGTCAACTGCTTATTCTTGGGCTATGGAAAGCGTTTATGTGAATATTTGTATAAACTGATTTTTTGTGTATTACTGTTTGTGGAAAGCTATGAGACTCTTACCTGCACATATTCGTCATTGCTGACGCTATTGATTGAATTGTTTAACCACATAATACTTGTGTAAACTATTATGTAAAGTCACATGTATGAAAGAATTTGTATTGCTTACTGTATTCTATATAATAGGTTATTGAAAGGTCAGTGCAAAGCCAAAATTTTATCTAGTTATATGATATTTACGTATTAATATTATCTTTTATTTTTGTCTATATTTTTTTGACGAATTTGGTGGTATTTTCACCACCAATGCTGGCAAAAATACCATCAAATTCTAGCCGTGGAGGAAGGGCATATGAAAGGTGGCTACACTGAGCCACAGCGACAGAGATCGCTAGAGAGCATTGTTCCGCCGCCTCCACGGGAAGTGATTATTGGGATGTCGTAGTGGGCAGTGCTTGTCGAGGACTCGTGGTAGTCAGTTCGTGTTCAGATGTGCTAGTAGGGAGTGCTTGCTGAGATGTGATGCTGAAAGGTTCTTGTTGAGATGTGGTAATAGCGAGTCGGTGTGGAGATATATTGTAATTATGAGAGTGATTTTGGTCAATATATGAAGGTAACGAAACTTGATTTATTTTTCATTATTTCCATGTTTTAAATAATGTGTCATTACAGGTTCAGTCAACAAAGCATCTGGCTTGTGTTCTTGGATTAGAGTGTAATTGTGGTTCTCTTGAGTAATTATGGTATTTGTATTTTCTTTAATTAATTCAGTATAAATGGTATTTGAAATTCTTGTCTTTTGAAGAAGAACCGTGCCAGATGTGTACGTTGAGTCACACTCCCACACACAGAACAGTGATACTTGTGCTTTGGTTTCGTAGGTTTTATAGTTGCTGGGGACTTAATTAATTAATTGTGTTAATGAAAATTTCCATTTCATTCCTTGTTGTTGTTCTATGCAGTCAGATAGCGTAATAATAACAGTCAGGGCCAACCGTTTACGAGACTTCGTAAACGGACAGACAGCTGCTAAAGCAAAAAATTAAAATTATTTGCATTTCATAGAATTAAGCCCCCATGCACTGTCAACACCTGCTTTTTTTGGTATTGGAATTATTATATTATTCTTGAAGTCTGTGGGTATTTCGCCTGTCTCATACATCTTGCTCACCAATCGGTAGAGTTTTGTCATGACTGGCTCTCCCAAGGCCATCAGTAGTTTTAATGGAATGTTGTCTACTCCCGGGGCCTTGTTTCGACTCAGGTCTTTCAGTGCTCTGTCAAACTCTTCACGCAGTATCTTATCTCCCATTTCATCTTCATCTACATCCTCTTCCATTTCCATAATATTGTCCTCAAGTACATCGCCCTTGTATAAACCCTCTATATACTCCTTCCACCTTTCTGCCTACCCTTCTTTGCTTAGAACTGGGTTGCCATCTGAGCTCTTGATATTCATACAAGTGGTTCTCTTCTCTCCAAAGGTCTCTTTAATTTTCCTGTAGGCAGTATCTATCTTACCCCTAGTGAGACAAGCCTATACATCCTTACATTTGTCCTCTAGCCATCCCTGCTTAGCCATTTTGCACTTTCTGTCGATCTCATTTTTGAGACGTTTGTATTCCCTTTTGCCTGCTACATTTACTGCATTTTTATATTTTCTCCTTTCATCAATTAAATTCAGTATTTCTTCTGTTACCCAAGGATTTCTATTAGCCCTCGTCTTTTTACCTACTTGATCCTCTGCTGCCTTCACTACTTCATCCCTCAGAGCTACCCATTCTTCTTCTACTGTATTTCTTTCCCCCATTCCTGTCAATTGTTCCCTTATGCTCTCCCTGAAACTCTCTAAATATTGGGACAGCGTTATAAGGGAGGCTATCGAAATTCGCACCAGGGAAGATCTCGTCAACCGAGATTGCGTCTACAATCTCAGCAAAGCTTGGGACCCGGCACTGAATGTTACTAAGAAGACTCTTAACAAGAAGTACGAACTGGCGACCAGGGCGGACGTAGCAAGCACATCGACGCTACGACAGATTCCGACGCCCACGTCTTCGCGCGGACGGCGAAGAGAGCGGCCCGCGGGGGGAGGGGATTTAAATCGGCCGCCCGCCCTCAGGAGCTCAGTTAGCGCACCTGACGATGGCGACATGTCTGATCGCCGAAATATTGTACCCGTCGGACACTATGAACCGGCAGTATACCCGTGGACTGTTCGACCAGTGAAAAATAAATTACATGTCATATACAGGGTGTTACAAAAAGGTACGGCCAAACTTTCAGGAAACATTCCTCACACACAAAGAAAGAAAATATGTTATGTCGACATGTGTCCGGAAACGCTTACTTTCCACGTTAGTTCTCTTCAAATCACATTAATCATGGAATGCAAACACACAGCAACAGAACGTACCAGCGTGACTTCACTTTGTTACAGGAAATGTTCAAAATGTCCTCCGTTAGCGAGGATACGTGCATCTACCCTCCGTCGCATGGAATCCCTGATGCGCTGATGCAGCCCTGGAGAATGGCGTATTGTATCACAGCCATCCACAATACGAGCACGAAGAGTCTCTGCATTTGGTACCGGGGTTGCGTAGACAAGAGCTTTCAAATGCCCCCATAAATGAAAGTCAAGAGGGTTGAGGTCAGGAGAGCGTGGAGGCCATGGAATTGGTCCGCCTCTACCAATCCATCGGTCACCGAATCTGTTGTTGAGAAGCGTACGAACACTTCGACTGAATTGTGCAGGAGCTCCATCGTGCATCAACCACATGTTGTGTCGTACTTGTAAAGGTTCAAATGGCTCTGAGCACTATGGGACTCAACTGCTGAGGTCATTAGTCCCCTAGAACTTAGAACTAGTTAAACCTAACTAACCTAAGGACATCACAAACATCCATGCCCGAGGCAGGATTCGAACCTGCGACCGTAGCGGTCTTGCGGTTCCAGACTGCAGCGCCTTTAACCGCACGGCCACTTGGGCCGGCACTTGTAAAGGCACATGTTCTAGCAGCACAGGTAGAGTATCCCGTATGAAATCATGGCGGTGAATCGAGGAAGTACAGTACATACTGACGAAACTAAAATGAGCTCTAACATGGATTTTAAGCGTTTCCGGACACATGTCCACATAACATCTTTTCTTTATTTGTGTGTGAGGAATGTTTCCTGAAAGTTTGGCCGTACCTTTTTGTAACACCCTATATTTTCACATGTGTAAATTTTCGATATTAATTATAACAGAGCCTTCCCTCCACCTGGTGATTGCCAGAGTTTCTTCTGGGAGAGAAAAAAAAAAACTCCTTTTTGATGACGTTGCTTTCATCGGCAGTTTTTATCCATGAATTTAGTAAACCTATGTAGGAACCGTGTATTACAGTATTTGTGGTGATTTCTTTTTATTTATTTTGCTATCGAACTATAACAGCCAGCACAGAGGACGCGCTTTGTACGAGCGGAGTGCACCGCCGTATTGTCATTAGGCCGGGCTCTGACAGGTGCTCGGACGTCAGCGCCGTCCGAAGGGACGCGACTCCCGGTGCGGTCGGTATTATAACGCAGAGGGAATAATACAGAAGAGGGTGGAGTGAGGCATAAATATTCAGAAATGGCCGGCCGGCCGCGCGCGGATGTAATTGGAGGGAGGCTCGCCGCTTTGATTGGCAGGCGGCGCTAATTGGGTCAGAGGGACCACTGTGCGTGGGCGCGCCGAGCGTTTCCGTGTTTTGCAGAACGCGCCGTGGTCACGCGGCTGGTCGATAGCAATGGGGGCGCCGGGACCGAAGGCGCGGCTACCGCCGAGGCGGCCGTGCAAGGCCCCGCTGTCGTCACAGGCGGACTACGAGGTGCATTCAAGTTCTAAGGCCTCCGAAATCGATGAAACTGGCGTTACTTCTCGACTTAATCGCCCTGCAGACGTACACATTTTTCACAACGCTGACGCCATGATTCCATGGCAGCGGCGAAGGCTTCTTTAGGAGTCTGTTTTGACCACTGGAAAATCGCTGTGGCAATAGCAGCACGGCTGGTGAATGTGCGGCCACGGAGAGTGTCTTTCAGTGTTGGAAAAAGCCAAAAGTCACTAGGAGCCAGGTCAGCTGAGTAGGGAGCACGAGGAATCACTTCAAAGTTGTTATCACGAAGAAACTGTTGCGTAACGTTAGCTCGATTTGCGGGTGCGTTGTCTTGGTGAAACAGCACACGCGCAGCCCTTCCCGGACGTTTTTGTTGCAGTGCAGGAAGGAATTTGTTCTTCAAAACATTTTCGTAGGATGCACATGTTACCGTAGTGCCCTTTGGAACGCAATGGGTAAGGATTACGCCCTCGGTGTCCCAGAACATGGACACCATTTCTTCAGCACTGGCGGTTACCCGAAATATTTTTGGTGGCGATGAATCCATGGAGCTGACTGGCGCTTTGTTTCTGAATTGAAAAATGGCATCCATGTCTCATCCATTGTCACAACCGACGAAAAGAAAGTCCCATTCGTGCTGTCGTTGCACGTCAACATTGCTTGGCAACATACCACACGTGCAGCCGTGTGGTCGTCCGTCAGCATTCGTGGCACCCACCTGGATGACACTTTTCGCAGTTTCAGGTCGTCATGCAGGATTATGTGTACAAAACCCACAGAAATGCCAACTCTGGAGGCGATATGTTCAACAGTCATTTGCCGATCCCCCAAAACAATTCTCTCCACCTTCTCGATCGTGTCGTCAGACCGGCTTGTGCGAGCCCGAGGTTGTTTTGGTTTGTTGTCACACGATGTTCTGCCTTCATTAAACTGTCGCACCCACGAACGCACTTTCGACACATCCATAACTCCATCACCACATGTCTCCTTCAACTGTCGATGAATTTCAACTGTTTTCACACCATGCAAATTCAGAAAACGAATGATTGCATGCTGTTCAAGTAAGGAAAACGTCGCCATTTTAAGTATTTAAAACAGTTCTCATTCTCGCCGCTGGCGGTAAAATTCCATATGCCATACGGTGCTGCCATCTCTGGGACGTATTGACAATGAACGCGGCCTCATTTTAAAAGAATGCGCATGTTTCTATCTCTTTCCAGTCCGGAGAAAAAAATCAGAGGCCTTAGAACTTGAATGCACCTCGTAGTTACTTCTGTGCTCAAAATGGCTCCAATGGCTCTGAGCACTATGGGATTTATTTGAGGGGGCTTCTGCCACCTCTCGTATTTCTATCTTACTCTGAGTAATTCGATTTTCCTCTCTAATTGCATGCGGTGAAAAGTCGCTATTCCTTCACACGCAGACTTCCCATGCAGCGTCTCTCGTCACACGGGTGGTCCGGTGACAGGCGAGTTCTGCTGATCTTGAAAGGGTTAAGCTGACGGGTGTGAGGGAGTCGAGTGGATGCTTTCCAGAAGCCGACATTGTCATAAGAGCGGCGGCGACACGCCCAGATGCCCCTGAAGGGGCGGCTGAGCTAGAGATTCCGTTTCTTCACATAAACTTAGTGAAAACCGTTTCTGGCGCGCTACCAGCGAGGCGCGCGAATGACTTGTGTTCCCAGGCAGTCTTGGCGGGCAAATTCCCGCGTTTTCTGCAAAATCGTAACAGTGATTGGCTTGCTCAGAGCGTAGATCCGTGACGTAGCAAAATCGGCGCAGAAATTGGCGCCAAGAATCTCCATTGGTGCAATGGTAGTGCTTCGGCAATAGAGTGGAATTTTCCGCCCGTTTTCAAGTTGCTGATTGGAACGTTTAACCACGGCCACTGTCGGGGGGGGGGGGGGGCGGGAATGTTCTGTGTTCAGTTTGTATGGGTGCTCCTGAGGCGGTCGGCTCTCGCCTTTTCGGTCGGAGTAGGTTACAAGACTGAGCTCTCGCTGCTCTGGACAGCCTGCCTTCCGTTGGCTGTGTAATATACTTTTATTTAATTGTAACTGTTTGATGAAGTTGCCAAAGTTTCGACAGTACAGTTGGCAATTGAGCGTTCTGCGTACAAGCGGCCTATGTTGTCTGTCTTGAGCAGTTTTGGCTAAAGTTGACTGTATCGGAGTTACTGTGTGACTTTACTTGTTAAAATCAATCACTGTACCGTCAGTGATTGTGTGGCGAGCCTTCTTCGTCTCCGTCATAGGCGCATTTGTGTTGCTAGGAAGTCTTTAGTCTGGAACAACCAGGCCAGGATAATTTGTCTTGGGCTATACTCGCGACATTATCACCACCACGACGGGACGTCGAAGCAACCAGCCATCGCTTCCAGTACGCCAGATTGTGTCCTTGCAGCTAAGAAGACAGCTTGGTAATGTACGTCCGCAGCACCGGCAAAGCAGGCAATTTTGCTAGGTGATAATCAGAGCTCAGCAGAGCGCGCCTGTTCGTCTTTTCTAACTTTGTTCTGTCTTGGGTGTTCATTGTCTCAGTTCTCACTACTGTAGCAGCAATTAATGTTGGGTTGGCTGTGTGTTTCTCTTAAGATTTGAGTTGCAAGGAATTGGCTCCACATACCACTTCGTCATAAATGTCACAATCTAGTTTATGGACAACTTCCCCTTCACAGCATTTATTGGAGTATCCAATTTGATCCAGTTTGATGTATTGTAAATGTTTCATGTGTTTTGTTTATGATTTTGAGTTTAGTCATAATAAATCAAATTGTTATTTTGGACAGAACTTTCATTCTGTTAATCGGTAGAGCAACCCTTTCATTTCACACTACGTTACTGAAACTTTCCTTTATTTAATTAATGTCTATCAAATTATATTATTGCAGGTGCCAAACTCTTTTCTACTCCACTTGCAGGGTCGATTACAGTCAGTTCGCATTTCTTCTTCATCCATGTGCAACAGCAAAAGTAGGAGTTAGAAAAGGAGGGGGGGGGGGGGTTAGAGCATCATTTCAATATGAAGATTCGAGAAGAATTTAGTGTTAAATACACTGCTAGCCACGGCACGTCGCAACTTAACTTCTGAGGTCATCAGTGCTGGCTGTGAAGCTGGGGAAGCACGAGATGGATACTGAGAAGGGGGACAAGGAGGTGGACAGAGAGAGGGGTCGAGTGGATGTGCAGAGAGAGGTGAGAAGAGGAGATTGACAATGGGGGGAGGAGGAGACGGATAGGAAGAGAGAGAGAAGGATATGGGCAGACGGAGGGCGGAGAGGAGATGCTCAGAAAGTGGGAGGAGGAGGAGGAGGAGGAGGAGACAAACAGGGAGAGAGAAGGGATGCGGAGATGAACAGAGGTAGGAGCAGGAGCAGACAGGCTACTTGAACCTAAATAACTTAAGGACATCACACACATCCATGCCCGAGGCAGGATTCCAACCTGCGAACGTAGCGGTCGCGCGGTTCCAGACTGAAGCGCCTGGAACCACTCGGCCACACAGGCCGGCTACTTCTATGCTCTGAGGCTGCCGTCGGTGCGTTTCCGCGGATCCTCCCGAAAGGGGCGTTGACATTTGTTCACCAGCAGCTTTCCTTTTAACCTGTCTGAGGCAGACACCTACATGCACATGCGGGGAAGAAGGATCCCCAGGACACACTGTCTTTTTTTCTGCGGGCAGTACGCGAACAATAGACACACTACACTTAGATTACACAGATACAGACATAGATATACATACACAGCAATAAGAGACGAAGAACAATGGGCACAATTAAACGCACTGACAAGCAGTATTTCAAAAACAACACATAAAGAGTATATGCGGACACGACATTGCAGACATGCCTATTTGCAGCGTAACAGCAATCTCCAGAGGATGGACAGCGATACCCACAGTGACAACGAAAATACTGACAGGAGGAACAGAAGGAGGAAGCTGAGATGTGACAGTAAATAAGCAAAAGTGCTGGCAATGTAGTCAAGAAAACACCAAGTGCTGTACATGGATGGGCACCTACAGTAGTTAATACATAGGATTAGTAATAAATAGGATAAGCAACATAATTTCTCTACTAATAACCATTTGTGTGTGTGTGTGTGTGTGTGTGTGTGTGTGTGTGTGTGTGTGTGTGTGTGTGTGTGTTTGTGTTTGTGTGAGTGAGTGACTGACTGGCGGTCAACGGCTCATAGAAACCATTCCGAGGTATTCACCGTCAGTCACATTCGGTGATGCTACTAACAAATCTCTCCTCTATCCTATTTTCTTTTTATATTCTTCTTAAAAAACATCAAAATTTTATTTATATTTAAACTTTACATTATTGTCATTTTGAAAAGTATCATTCTGTGTAAATGTTGTGGATAAAACAAAAGGAAATAAAACTGTAAAAAGATGAAAAACGAAAATTGTAAGATGTACGACCTGTTTTAAACATCAGGTAACAAGTCTATAACTAGGCAATAAATAAATAAATTTCCTTTTAACCTGGATACAGCGACGCCAGTCGCGCTTGCTTCGTTTTCTGAGACAGCGGGCAAAGTCATCTGTGACACTGCGCGTCTGCAATAACATCTCTGCGTCGGCAGGTCCTCAAGATTGCTTGGTCACTAGAGATGGATCAGTGCAGGCTACCAAACCGAGTTATCTCGGTTTGAAGGGGATTTGAGATAAACTCGAGTTACATTGCTACTAACTCGAGAATGAGTTTACTCGACGGGCGGGGGCTGCCGCTATCGATAACGGTTTCGCAGAAGGTTCGCGTTTGCCGCCGTCGCGTTGACCGAATTGAGGTGAGACTATGCCTACAGGGCGGGACGTCACTCACTGTGGTCTATAAAACGGCAGCAACTTATCATTATTCATAGCACCTCGGTGGCCGGGCCAAGTATCTCACGAAATAAGCGTCAAACGAAAAAACTACAAAGAACGAAACTTGTCTATCTTGAAGGGGGAAACCAGATGGCGCTATGGTTGGCCCGCTAGATGGCGCTGCCATAGGTCAAAGGGATATCAACTGCGTTTTTTTTTTAAATGGGAACCCCCATTTGTATTACATATTCGTGTAGTACGTAAAGAAATATGAACATTTTAGTTGGACCACTTTTTTCGCTTTGTGATACATGGCGCTGTAACAGTCACAAACATATGGCTCACAATTTTAGACGAACAGTTGGTAACAGGTAGGTTTTTTAAATTAAAATACAGAACGTACGTGAGTGTGAACATTTTATTTCGGTTGTTCCAATGTGATACATGTACCTTTGTGAATTTATCATTTCTGGGAACGCATGCTGTTACAGCGTGATTTCCTGAAAATACCACATTAATGCAATAGATGCTCAAAATGATCTCCGTCAACCTCAATGCATTTGACAATACGTCTACCGACATTCCTCTCAACACCGAGTACGTCGCCTTCCGTAATGTTCGCACATGCATTGACAATGCGCTAACGCATGTTGTCAGGCGTTGTCGGTGGATCACGATAGCAAATATCCTTCAACTTTCCCCACAGAAAGAAATCCTGGGACGTCAGATCGGTGAACGTGCTTCGACAACCAATCCACCTGTCATGAAATATGCTATTCAATACCGCTTCAACCGCACGCGAGCTATGTGCCGGACATCCATCATGTTGGAAGAGCATCGCCATTCTGTCATGCAGTGAAACATGTTGTAGTGACATGGGTACAACATTACGTAGGAAATCAGCATACATTGCACCATTTAGATTGCAATCGATAAAATGGGGGCAAATTATCCTTCCTCCCATAATGCCGCACCATACATTAACCCGCCAAGGTCGCTGATGTTCCACTTGTCGCAGCCATCGTGGATTTTCCGTTGCCCAATAGTGCATATTATGCCGGTTTACGTTACCAATGTTGATGAATGACGCTTCGTCGCTAAATAGAACGCGTGCAAAAAATCTGTCATCGTCCCGTAATTTCTCTTGCGCCCAGTGGCAGAACTGAACACGACGTTCAAAGTCGTCGCCATGTAATTCCTGGTGCATAGAAATATGGTACGAGTGCAATAGATGTTGATCTAGCATTCTCAAAGCCGGCGTTTTTGAGATTCCCGATTCTCGCGCAATTTGTCTGCTACTGATGTGCGGATTACCCGCGACAGCAGCTAAAACACCTAGTCGGGCATCATCATTTGTTGCAGGTTGTGGTTGACGTTTCACACGTGGCTGAAAATTTCCTGTTTCCTTAAATAATGTAACTATCCGGCGAACGGTCCAGACACTTGGATGGCGTCGTCCAGGATACCGAGCAGCATACATAGCATAGGCCCGTTGGGCATTTTGATCACAACAGTCATGCATCAACACAATGTCGACCTTTTCCGCAATTGGTAAACGGTCCATTTTAACACGGGTAATGAATCACGAAGCAAATACCGTCCGCACTGGCGGAATGTTACATGATACCAAGTACTTATACGTTTGTGACTAATACAGCGTCATCTATCACAAAGCGAAAAAAGTGATATACATGCAGAGCCAAAGAAACTGGTACACCTGAACAACTGAATAATATCGTGTACAACCGCTTCTAACACGCAGAAGTGCCTCACCACGACGTAGCATGACTCCACTAATGTCTGAAGTAGTGCTGAAGGGAACTGACACCATGAATCCTGCAGAGCTGTCCGTAAATCCGTATGAGTACAAGGGGGTGAAGATCTCTCCCGAGCAGAACGTTGAAAGGCATCCCAGATATGCTCAATAATGTTCCTGTCTGGGGAGTTTGGCGTCCAGCGGAAATCTTGAACTCAGAAGAGTGTTCCTCGAGCCACTCTGTAGCCGTTCTGGTCGTATGGGGTGTCGCATTGTAATGCTGGAATTGCCAAAGTCCGTCCTACTGCACAATGGTCATGAATGGATGCAGATGATCAGACAGGATACTCACGTACCTGCCACCTGTCAGAGTCGTATCTAGACGTATCAGGGTTCCCATATCACTCCAACTACACACGCCGCACATCATTACAGAGATTCAACCAACGTGAACAGTGCCCTGCTGACATGTAGGGTCCATGGATTTTTGAGGTTCTCTCAAACCAGTGCACGTCCATCCGCTCAATACAATTTGAAACGAGATTCGTCCGACCAGGTAACATGTTTCAGGTCATCAACAGTCCACTGTCGGTGTTGAGGAGCCCAGGCGAGGCGTAAAGCTTTGTGTCGTGCTGTCATCAAGGGCGCACGAATGGGCGTGCCGCTCCGAAAGCCCATATCGATGATGTTTCGTCAAATGGTTCGCACTCTGACACCTCTTGATGACTCAGCATTGAAATCTGAAGCAATTTCTGTCACGCTGAAAGATTCTCTTCAGTCGTCGTTGGTCCCGTTCGTGCAGGATATTTTTCCGGCCGCAGCGATGTTCGACGGGATTCCTGATATTCACGGTACACTCGTGAAATAGTCGTAGGGGAAAAGCACTTTATCGCTACCTCGGAGATGCCGTGTCCCATTGCTCGCGCGCTAACACCACGTTCAAACTCACTTAAATCCTGATAACCTGCCATTGTAGCAGCAGTAACCGATCTAACAACTGCGCCAGAGAGTTGTCTTATATAGGCGTTGCCGACCGCAGCGTCGTGTTTCACCTGTTTACATATGTCAAAAAAAATCTAATGGATGAAATGGCTCTGATCGCTATGGGACTTAACTTCTGAGGTCATCAGTCCCCCTAGAACTTAGAACTACTTAAATCTGACTAACCTAAGGCCATCACACACATCCATGCCCGAGGCAGGATTCGAACCTGCGACCGTAGCAGTCGCGCGGTTCCAGACTGTAGCGCCTAGAACCGCTCGGCCACCCGGGCCGGCTTACATATGCCGCGATAGGCACAGCAAAAAGATTCACGCAATTATAGCTTTCGGCCATTAAGGCCTTTGTCAACAATAGAAACACATATAAACACGCACACGCGATAGGAACAACAAAAAGATTCACGCAATTATAGCTTTCGGGCATTAAGGCCTTTGTCAGCAGTAGAAACACATTCACACACGCACACATTCACTCGCGCAAACGCAACTTAGTGTGTGCAAGTTGCGTTTCCGCAAGTGAATGTGTGCGTGTGTGAATGTGTTTCTATTGCTGACAAAGGCCTTAATGGCCGAAAGCTATAATTGCGTGAATCTTTTTGTTGTGCCTATCGCGACTCAGCATCTCCGCTATATGGTGAGTAACAACTTTTCTTCTTTAATATTGTTACATTCCACCCTGGATTTTCCATTCTTTGTTTACTAATGTCTATGTATGAATAAGCATGTCTATACCAGTTTCTTTGGAGCATCAGTGTATATATCTAAATTGTGAGTAGAAATTGACTGAGGGAAACGATGATGAAGTGATAACTTTACACCATCCTTTCTCGAGCCATGGTGTTTGGTTACGGTAAGATAGTCCGCTCATCGTCAACAATCCTTACAGTAAATTCCTGGTGTGCACGAGTGTATTTTCGAAATGCATCCTATAGCACGGTAACCATTCAAGCACATAACGTAGCATTTGGCTACTCTAAGATCATCCGACCGCCGTCCAAATCTTAACAGCAAATACAGTGTGGCCCACGAGTGTATTTTCAAATTTCAGCTTCTAGCGTGGCACCGATTAATGCTCGTGACGAGACATTTGGACAGCTTAAGATAGTCATATCGCCGATAAACCATTACAGCTAATTCCAATTTTCAAAATGTCATGTCAAAATATTCTAAATGGCGACCTGCGCTGCAATAGCAACGCATACTTGCGTCGATGGAACATTACTTTGAGATCAGATATTTGAATGTCAGACCGAAAAATGTGTGTTCAGTTTGATCTCCGATTTCCTATAAGAAACAAAATTCACAATAGAACCGGTTCACGGACCGCGCAAACACTAACGAGAGAAATTGCCGCTATTAGAATTTTCCTAGAAACTCAGTTTGGTTGCCGCACCTTATGAGAAGTTACAACCCGAGTAGAAGCGGACGTGGCAAACGACACCGAATATTAACTGTCCCTTTCCCGCCAACTCATTCTGAACAGGCTTAGGGTCAACTCGACTTATGAAACCGGCTGTCTTGGGCTGAGTTATTACTAACTCGAGTTGAACGTGTTGTGCGGCGGGCGTTGCTGAGGTAAGGAGTGCATCACGAGTCTCTCTTCAAAAAAAAAAAAAAAAAAAAAAAAATTTGCAGTAAAAAAAAAGCGGTTCAAATGGCTCTGAGCACTATGGGACTCAACATTGGAGGTCATCAGTCCCCTAGAACTTAGAACTACTTAAATCTAACTAACCCACCTACATGCCCGAGGCAGGATTCGAACCTGCGACCGTAGCGGTCACGCGGTTCCAGACTGAAGCGCCTAGAACCGCTCGGCCACACCGGCCGGCCTTTGCAGTCCTCTGCATGAGATCCATTAATGCTCATGACGCTCCAATTGGCTATCTGAAGATCGTTCGATGACTTAAAATGTATACAGGAAGTTGTTTGACAAGTTTATTTTGAAAATTTCGGCCTTTAGTGTGGTAGGCAATCATGCTCGTGTACCCCCATCTGACTGCCTTACGATCGACCAATCGCTGTCACAATTTATATTAAAAATTTCCGTGTTTCACAAGCCTGTTTTCATACCGGAAGACGTGATATTGCGGGCTGTAGTCTTAATCGTAAACAGGCATTTGGTTACGTTACGGACGTCCAATAGCCCTTGCGCCCTAAAACACTAATAATCATCATCCAATAGCCCTCAAAATCTATACAGAACTTTTCAGGTTTTTCACACATGGTCAAAATTTCAAGACGAAAGACCAAAAATTGCGCCCTATTCATAAAGCCCGTGACTATATAATTACGTAATCATTGATTGGAGAGCCACGAATCTCGGACTGGTTAATTCGACTGGTGCGAGCGAAGGAACAGCGCTGAAGGTCATTTCAGCTTTTGGTCACAAATCGCTTTAACTCGGTTAAGGGACAGTCTCATGTTTTTGTAAAGGAAATTGATATTATAACATGGTTTTTGATATCTTCACTGTGAGAGAGCATAATTTCCTCATTGTATTTAATTGCTCGTGACTTGCTCCCTGAACACCACTACCACAATTTACAACCCAACAAAGAGCTCTCTCCCTCAGTTTCATTACGTAATTTTAGCAACAATTCAGGAAAGGTTAACTCAATTATACAACATTTTGTATTCTACGATGAACATACATATTTTGTAATAATTCTTTGAACATGATGCTGTTGATCAAACAACTTTTATGTATTTTCAAAGTTCGTCATTTGTTTGCTATTCTTGATTTTAATTAAGAATACTTTTGTAAACTGACTTTCCTAAATTTGTCAGTACACCTTTCAAGAGAATCAATTCACCATGCCACCATCCGTTCCCCTGATAGATAAAGTCTCACATTTAAAATTTAAACGTCAGACACACTACACATTACTTGGACCCATTGCACACGAGATTCACCCATAGTTAAATTGACACCCAGTGAATGAGACGCGCCTTTTTAGTAGCTTTCAACAGCAGCAGCAGGAACGGTTTGCAGAGAGTAGTTGCCCTAGCGTTATTCATTGCCACAGGCAAGCCTAAAGAGAAAAAGAAAGAAAAAAATTATATTTCAGATTTCAAGGGACTTCCTTTCATACAACAACAAATCAGTTCAGCCTTCATCAAATTTCATGTCAGCGAAGTATAAAAGTATGAAACATGGTGTTATAATTTTTGAAGGGAACTCGGTAGAATCTGATTTTCTTTATTAGGCGACTTAGCACATTTTCTTGCAAACCACGCAGTCAGATTGCTTTTCTGTTTCGATTCATTGTTTGCAACAGGCGCACCTTCTCAAACGGCCTTTCAGACAGTCCAAGCGAATCTGTTGCCAATCCAGAGTCAATAAATAGAACCTATCCCTAAAAATAATAATATTTTTTTACAGAAACTTGCTCTCGGATAGAAACATGCCCCTGGCCACTGAAACTTCAACACCGCGAAGGCCTGCAGTAAGCATCGAGCATTCAAGAAGTGTATTGGGTGCCGGCTTAAGCGACGCAAGACGCCTCTCGGAGCTCCAAGCTGACAAGGAAACCGCGCCTTCTACTTTCAGTGGCTATCCTGTTCGTATATTGACGATTATGACGCCTACTCTTCTCCCGTTGGTAGCAACACGGAGTATTTCTGTTGAAG
This sequence comes from Schistocerca nitens, assembly GCF_023898315.1. Lineage (NCBI taxonomy): Eukaryota > Metazoa > Arthropoda > Insecta > Orthoptera > Acrididae > Schistocerca > Schistocerca nitens. The sequence continues at coordinate 203,295,928 of NC_064623.1, forward strand.
ACATACTGAACAAGCATCTAAGGTTGTCAATCCAAGATATTCGTCTTCTTCCAGGACCTCTTTTTCTGCTGATTTTCCCTTGAAGAATTTTTCTGTAGCAAGTCACATGTATTTGTACTGCGCATGATATGTCCTAGATATTAAAACTTCCGGCATTTCACTATCTTGATTAATTTAGCTGTTGTGTTTATTCTTCTCAAAACGTTTGTCACTCTCTAGATCCAAGGTATTTTCAGCACCCGCCTATAAAGCCACAATTCAAAGGCCTCCACCTCTTTCTCCCGGTTTTTATTGAAGAACGATGTCTCTACCCCCATATACGAGCAGTGCAAAAGTCTGATTTTTTCTTAGATGTAGGTGGCTTTTGAAGACAGCATTCATTTTCTGAAACACACTTCTTGTACTCCCAATAGGAATCTTGATTTCTTGCGAGTATCTGATATAATCAGTAATGAGAAATGTATGTCAAGCCAGCGAATATGTTAGCTCTTGGTGTTTGAAACAATGCTTCGTAGGAGAACGCTTAAGTACACCCGTAAATGGATTAGCTCGCCTAGTTAGTAAATCATGTCAGATCGTGATGTTTCTATGTGACTGGTAGCGTAATTGTAGGTACCCTGTATGAAAAAGGTTATTCATACAACGTGCAAAATTGTTCAGAATTATGTAAAATGTTTGAGTATCCCTATTTCAGTATTCGTCCGCTGTTATTTTCGACAACAGCACTCGCATGGACGCATACGCACTCTGAATGCAGGACAAGCCGATTTCAAGGTGGTCGCGCGTGATGAAATGTCGTAATGATTCTGTACCATGAATTGTTGTTTTAGAGGTACTATGTAAATGTTTTTACAAGGTTTATTGGCTAAACAAACGATGTGTATTGGCAAGTGAACTATTTATGTATATATACTTTTGGAAGACCACCATCTGTACGTATGACACATATTTTGTAATGGAGCAACAAATACGGTTTTATTTGTTTCTTTGCACTTCATATTAAATGTGACAGGTTAATAAGGGCGTTGCGATGCGTCCATTGGCCCTGGAAGCACACTTGAACATGAAATGCTTGTCTTATGTTAATATACACTCCTGGAAATTGAAATAAGAACACCGTGAATTCATTGTCCCAGGAAGGGGAAACTTTATTGACACATTCCTGGGGTCAGATACATCACATGATCACACTGACAGAACCACAGGCACATAGACACAGGCAACAGAGCATGCACAATGTCGGCACTAGTACAGTGTATATACACCTTTCGCAGCAATGCAGGCTGCTATTCTCCCATGGAGACGATCGTAGAGATGCTGGATGTAGTCCTGTGGAACGGCTTCCATGCCATTTCCACCTGGCGCCTCAGTTGGACCAGCGTTCGTGCTGGACGTGCAGACCGCGTGAGACGACGCTTCATCCAGTCCCAAACATGCTCAATGGGGGACAGATCCGGAGATCTTGCTGGCCAGGGTAGTTGACTTACACCTTCTAGAGCACGTTGGGTGGCACGGGATACATGCGGACGTGCATTGTCCTGTTGGAACAGCAAGTTCCCTTGCCGGTCTAGGAATGGTAGAACGATGGGTTCGATGACGGTTTGGATGTACCGTGCACTATTCAGTGTCCCCTCGACGATCACCAGTGGTGTACGGCCAGTGTAGGAGATCGCTCCCCACACCATGATGCCGGGTGTTGGCCCTGTGTGCCTCGGTCATATGCAGTCCTGATTGTGGCGCTCACCTGCATGGCGCCAAACACGCATACGACCATCATTGGCACCAAGGCAGAAGCGACTCTCATCGCTGAAGACGACACGTCTCCATTCGTCCCTCCATTCACGCCTGTCGCGACACCACTGGAGGCGGGCTGCACGATGTTGGGGCGTGAGCGGAAGACGGCCTAACGGTGTGCGGGACCGTAGCCCAGCTTCATGGAGACGGTTGCGAATGGTCCTCGCCGATACCTCAGGAGCAACAGTGTCCCTAATTTGCTGGGAAGTGGCGGTGCGGTCCCCTACGGCACTGCGTAGGATCCTACGGTCTTGGCGTGCATCCGTGCGTCGCTGCGGTCCGGTCCCAGGTCGACGGGCACGTGCACCTTCCGCCGACCACTGGCGACAACATCGATGTACTGTGGAGACCTCACGCCCCACGTGTTGAGCAATTCGGCGGTACGTCCACCCGGCCACCCGCATGCCCACTATACGCCCTCGCTCAAAGTCCGTCAACTGCACATATGGTTCACGTCCACGTTGTCGCGGCATGCTACCAGTGTTAAAGACTGCGATGGAGCTCCGTATGCCACGGCAAACTGGCTGACACTGACGGCGGCGGTGCACAAATGCTGCGCAGCTAGCGCCATTCGACGGCCAACACCGCGGTTCCTGGTGTGTCCGCTGTGCCGTGCGTGTGATCATTGCTTGTACAGCCCTCTCGCAGTGTCCGGAGCAAGTATGGTGGGTCTGACACACCGTTGTCAATGTGTTCTTTTTTCCATTTCCAGGAGTGTATATAACGGATTCACGCGATACTAATAATTGTATTTGTTGTTGTGTTTCACTGTATGGATGTCAGGTTTAATAAAGGCGCTTAGAAGCAACCACGTTTAAAACGCGACACGCTCATTGGTTGCTGACGTGCGCTTTTACGTGAGGCGTGACGGTAGCTACCGCCATCGAAAGCGTCCTACCGACTGTAGCGAGCCAGTGGGTGTGCTGGACCTTCCATCGACCAACGGACCCCCTTGAAGATGTCTCCCGCAGTCGGAGACGAAACGTTGGGAATTGAGACAAAATTCATCAACCGACCACGGCATAACAGCCCGGATAATTATAATGGACATGGCATTCATTCTGCAAACATTTATAAAGCATGTGTAGCCACTTTTATGTTTATGATCGAGGTCAGCCACTGTCAGTACAGGTACCTTTGTATTCAAATAATTATATTCTGTTATACCTGAACTGTTTATTGAAATACCAGTTTTGTATTCACTGTCCACTGACAACTACGTACTGTTTCTTGTAGCCTCAGCTGGGCAGTACTGAAAATGAACCGTTAAGGTTTGAAACTAGTGTAAACTAAAAACTAAACTCCGGCCTAACAGGCCTTGGAAGGCCCAACGGTACTGACCGGCCGCCGTCTCATCCTCAGCCCACAGGCGTCACTGGATGCTGATACAGAGGAGCATGTAGTGCTTACCGCTCTCCCGACCTAAGGCCAGTTTACGAAACCGAAGCCGCTACTTCTCGATCAAGCAGCTCCTCAGTTTGCCTCACAAAGACTAGGTGCACCCCACTTGCGAACAGCGCTCGCCAGACCGGATAGTCACCCATCCAAGTACTACCCCAGCCCGACAGTGCTTAATTTCGGTGATCTGATGGAACCGATTTAGAAAAGATATCTGAATGGTGCGAAAAGTGGCAGTTGAATCTAAATAACGAAAAGTGTGAGGTCATCCACATGAGTGCTAAAAGGAACTCGTTAAACTTCGCTTACACGCTAAATCAGTCTAATCTAAAGGCAGTAAATTCTAGTAAATACCTAGGTATTACAATTACGAACAATGTAAATTGGAAGGAACACATAGAAAATGTTGTGGGGAAGGCTAACGAAAGACTGCGTTTTATTTGCAGGACACTTAGAAAATGTAACAGATCTACTAAGGAGACTGCCTACACTACGCTTGTCCGTCCTCTTTTAGAATACTGTTGCGCGGTGACGGATCCGGACCAGATAGGACAGACGGAGTACATCGAAAAAGTTCAAAGAAAGACAGCAAGTCTTGTATTATAGCGAAATATGGGAGAGAGTGTCACAGAAATGATACAGGTTTTTGGCTGGACACCACTGAAAGACATCACTAAGACGGAATCTTATCACGAAATTCCAATCACCATCTTTCTCCTCCGAATGCGAAAATATTTTGTTGACACCGACCTACATAGTGAGGAACGATCACCAAGATAAAATAAGGGAAATCAGAGCTCGTACGGAAAGATATAGGTGGTAAATCTTTCCGCGCGCTATACGAGATTGCAATAAAAGAGAATTGTGAACGTGGTTCGATGAACCCACTGCCAGGCACTTAAATGTGATCTGCAGAGTATCCATGTAGATGTAGATGTAGATGTACCATTGAGGCAAGGCGCCGGCCCTTGTGGCCGAGCGGTTCTAGGCGCTTCAGTCCGGAACCGCGCTGCTGCTACGGTCGCAGGCTTGCCTCGGGCTTGGATGTGTGTGATGTCCTTCGGTTAGTTAGGTTTAAGTAGTTCTAAGTCTAGGGGACTGATGACCTCAGACGTTAAGTCCGATAGTGCTCAGAGCCATTTGAACGTTTGAGACGAGGCCGTTTGAATCCAGTCACCCAATATAATAAATACTGTAACTGTTGACAGAAACATTAACAAAACGCTTTAAGAATTTTAACAACGTTGCTGGTTCCCTGTCAATAAATTGTTGAAACTTAAATAAAGGGGAAATGACAGACGTGCGAGTTTCAAATGGCCAAGGGTTTACAAAAGAAAATCATTTCTGGCTCAGGTCGGGAGCCACTAAACATCAGCGTATTTTCTACGCAGCGGCTGGCGCAATGGAAAGGAATGTCACTACTTGACAAAGGCTTAAAATATAACTTAACTCCCCCACTAAATAATACCAACGTTAAACACATAATTGCTGATGTTATAGCAACAAGCAAAATATCGAAAATAAATAAACCTGAAGCATGTAAGATAGCCCTAAAAACGAAGGACTTAATTTTAAAAGAGAAAAATAAACTACATAGAAAAACTGAAGATAAAACACTTAAAAATATCAATAATAAACTACTAGCAGAGAAAGCAATTGTGGTAAAGGCCGATAAAGGAAATACCCTTGTAATTATTAAAGAAGACGATTATATATTTAAAACACTCTCATTTTTTAATGAAAATGGGATCGTTGAAGTAACTAAAGACCCCACTCCAAAGTTCCAATTAAAGATTAAGAAACTAGTCGATGAAAATAATCACCTCTTGACCCCTGAGGAAAAAAATATGATGAAAAATATGAATCCCCAAATACCTAAATTAAGACCACAGATTAAACTGCATAAAAAAGAGAAATCTATACGACCTATTGTCAACTACAGAAGTAGTCCTTCATATAAACTAAATATGAAACTTAATAAAATTTTGAAAGCATTCTATACATATGACAGCAACTTCAGTATCAAAAACAGTTACGAACTAACACAACAAATCCACAATATAGACATTCCAACTAGTGCAAATTTCGCCTCATTAGATACTAAAAATTTATATACAAATATACCAGTTACTGAGACGATTAATATAATTAGGGATAACAATACAATACAAAAATATGACTAAAGACGAAATAATCGAACTTATAGAACTACTTGAATGCACTTTAGATTACAATTATTTCTCGTTTAATACTAAAATCTATTGTCAGAAAGATGGCTTAGCAATTGGAAATTCTTTGGCTGGGACAGTAGCAGACATTTTCGTAAACCACATTGAGACGCAATTCCTGAAAAATAACCCTGATATCGCAAATAAAATCATATATTACAAGCGATATGTAGACGATACATTATTACTTTATAATGGTTCAAAAGACGAAATTGAGAAACTTGCTATAAAATTAAACTCTATGCATCCGAAGTTACAATTTACAGTTGAGCATGAAAATCGAAAATCTATTAACTACCTAGATCTCACTATAACTAATAACAACGGGAAACATTTATTCACCATATACAGGAAACCTACAACCACTGATGTTATTATTAATGCTACATCATGTCATCCTGACAAGTATAAAAAAGCATTTTTTAAGTCTATGATACACCGAATACTAAAACTACCGCTAGAAGCTAATGAGATCAAAAAGGAAATGACCATCTTAAAACAAATTGCAAAAACCAACTCTTTCGACACACGACAGGTAGATATCATTTTTAATAAAGTACAACGATCACAAAGTACTCCACTAATAAGTAATCCAAAATATATGAAGATGACATATATGGGAAACATATCAGATAGAATCACTAACTTATTCAAAAATTCTGGAATAACAATAGCATTTACAACTGACAATACTTTACAACAAAAATTAAGACATACCGTAAATAAAGATAATGGAAAATCTACCAGATCAGGAGTGTACAAGATCCAATGTAGAGACTGTGAGAAAATATATATCGGCCAAACAGGTCGAAATTTTGCAGTAAGGTACAAAGAACATACGTCAGGTACCTCACGAACAAAGTCTGTTTTTGGTCATCATATAACATTCAATAATCATGCTGAGGGGACAGTAGAGCAGAATTTACAAGTTCTTCATTATGCAAATAAAGGCTTACTTATGAATATCCTAGAAGAAATCGAGATATATGCTCATTTGAAAACCAAATCATCAATGCTGCTCAATGAACAATTAGATTTTCGCGAAAAATATTATTACGACCTTTTTGACGAAATTTTATAATAAAAGCATCTACTCTTTTGTTTTTTTTTAAATATAACATTAGTTATACCCATGGCAAAAGCAATGTATGTAAAATATGCTGCATCAGCAGTCTCATCAGTTATTCAGATGTACATAATGTGGAACGTACTAGTGGCTGCTAACTTAATGCTATAAAGAACATTGCCATAAAAACTACAATTAAAACAAGACGATTCTGCAGCATCCAACAAAGATGCAATTGTGATGTAGGCGACTTGGTATAATCGATATATACCACAACGCCAAGGATTTTACATCTTTGATGTAACCGGCACTGTAATAGTATTAAGGTTGTCCATAGAGGGCACAGCTATCACACATCGTAATTCACTGCTTTTATCCAAAATATAAATAAGTTGTAGACACAACTACTATCTGTTAATCAGATATTTAAATGAATCAATTTTATGTTATTAGTGTATTTCCTACTTTTATACTTTGACGATGGCGTCATATTATGAACGCTGATTGGCAGTTACGAAGTAGTGTGACAGGAAGTAGGCGGAGCCTCTGCATATTTAAGCTCGTGCTCAGCACTCATAACCATCAGTTGACTGCGCAGCAGCAAGGAGAGCTCCACCTACCAACCCAAGGGAGCCAATGGGTATAACTAATTTTATTTTATTTTGTTAAAAATTTTGACAACATTAGACTTTTTCATTCATTTAAAAATTGGTATCTAGTATTTCTTAAAATTTATTCACAGGTCTGATGATGGTTTTATAGAAAAAACCGAAACCGGTTACTCATTAAAACAGACATAATGTGATCAAGACTGAACTTTAATCTAAATAGAATATAGAAAGGTACTCCGGTACTCCAAGAATCGTGGATTCGAGTCGTTATTAAACCGAATTTGTTCAAATGTGTGTGAAATCTTAAGGTACTTAAGTGCTGAGGTCATGAGTCCCTAAGCTTACACACTACTCAACCTAAATTATCCTAAGGACGAAGACACACACCCATGCACGAGGGAGGACTCGACCCTCCGCCGGGACCAGCCGCACAGTCCACGACTGCAGCGCCTGAGACCGCTCGGCTAATCCCGCGCGACAAACCGAATTTCACACCTCACCTATTTATAATGGTAACTATGTAAACATTTAATATCGCTGACCCACTGTCGTCCAACCTGTCAGAAAATCCGACGTACAACTCCAGTGTAAACCTGGGTGTAAGTAATAATTCTAAAACAGGCAGGAGACGATGGCAAGTATGTTACATGTAACATAAAACAACTAATGATATATTATAGCTTTTCAAATCATAGTTAGAAGACCATTATATTAAGACCATCGTATTTATGTATTTATAGAGCACCTGACGATGGCAATTAGCCGAAATGGGGTCATCGTGAATTAGATAAAATATAAACTATTAACATAGCTATGTAGCTGGATTTATTCATAATAATCATGTCATTGAAAGGCATATTTTGCACTGCGGCCCCAAAGAACAAAAGTTACGTTTATAAATGAAGTAGGTACGTTTGTAAATAGAGTAGCCAAAAGAGTCGGGAGCAATATGGTGTAATGCAATACTGAATAAAACCAACCTGCTTCCAGAAAAACAATGTGTAGCATTACCTACTGAACGCCCCTCGTAAGAGAAATAAGACATCGCATGGAAAGATGTAGGTGCTCTTTTTTCCCCTGTGTTATTCCAGTGTTCAGCGCACACTGCATCACACACTTAACGATCATTCGTCCGGAAAGTCTGGGTTTTATTCCCGGCGTATAAGCGACGCCAGCGCAATAACTATGGTGGCAACTTGAACTGACAACTGTAAACAACAGACGTGCATTCGACCAGACGTTTGTGGGCAGTGAGTATTAAGTAGTGAACGTACGGCCACAGGATTCGACGTCGTTGTGCCAGAAACAGCAGTGGGGGAAATCTCTAAATCAAGTGTGCAAGACATTCTACCGGAATATTTTGAAGGAGAAGGTGTGTGCATCGTCTGCTCCGCACACCTTGACTCCCGTTCAAAATCAACGACGCCTGCTGTGACTTGTTTAGAATGAGATACGTGAACAATTCTTTTGTGGAAAGAAATCATTACAGGTGAGGAGACTTGGTGTTATCGCAATATCAACCTACCGAAACAACAAACTGCAGAAATTCACAAGAAGGGTCAACGTTTTGATGACTTTATAGACGTTCAGTCCAATGTGAAGCGCGATTTGAGCAACATCCCAGAGTAGGGCTTTTCTGAGAGTTTCGCTTATTTGCATGAAGCTTCTCTGCATTGTACTCACGTTGGGGTTAGCCAACACAGAACACCTGAAGCATAAAAACAGCAACTTTATTTTTCTCTATTTTTTTTTTAACACCCCAGTCTCGAAATTGCTTGGACTGATGGGTGAATTACTGAATGACGATGTAGATGAATTGAAGCTCGTCGACTGCTACATTGACGAAGCTAAGCTAAAACTGTATTCTGCATTCAGGTAGCAGTCTACAGCATCATTCAGCTGACCCTATTTATGGATTTTATGCAACCCGCAACACCTTCAAATACCATGCACATGATTTTCATATTTTCTCACTCACTTCACGCAAACGCTTAGTTCTACAGAAAGAATGAACAGGATATTTTTGTAGCAAATTTAATATAGTTAAATTTTGTACCGGGATACATTTTCGCTAGAGGCTGTAGTTTTCGAATTATTCAAGAAAAACGTACAAAATTGACCTCCAAACGCGTTTTTCTTGAATAACTAGTAAACTGTGGCCTCCAGTGATATTGTATCCTACAAAATGATTTGGTTCACTTCTTTTCTCTGGGACTGATAGACTGCGGGTAGCAAGCGAAAGAATATGAAAATTTCGCGCGTCATTTTTGAAGATGCTTCGGGTGCATAAAACCCATAGGTAGGGGCAGCAGAATCAGCCGGTATAATACTAATCGTCTATCTTCTACTAATACTGATTAGAAATAACAAAAGATTTTCTAATAATAGCAACGGCTATCCGTGGTTTTGCGCTAAGCAGAAATTATAGCGTTGTGGAGGTTTGTGCTACATGTTCCAGTGTTTAGTGCTGTGCCTGGTATTGTAAAATTACCTGCCATGTGGAAGCGATATGCAGCGGAATGGCTGGAAAGCAATAACGTAATATAAATTCATACATGTACCCGCAGAGCAAATCAGTGGCTAATTGCAATTTACTGGAGCGTACCTCACTTGATTTTCCAGCCCGTGCTGCCGAATGAATGCCCAATGTGTAAAACAGAAACTGTAGTTTCATCCTGGTGATGATCAACTCATTGCTGATAACTGCTTTACAAGCCTTTTAATTCTTAATCAATTACTATGCAACAAACTCTTATTCCTTATAGTGGCAGATTTTATGACGCGATATGTCTCCAACTACTCGTATCAGTGACGGAAGGAAAATTGGTTAACAGAACCGCTGCCTACTAAAGCGGAGCTTGTGTGTTGAACACCGTCTCGGGCAAACAACGATCGCGTACAATACACCAGACAGCATTCTACAGTATCCGGTCTAAAGAATTGACACGCCTTGTGTTATGCGGAATTGACCACTAGATGTCAGGAGAAGCGGACCTGCCAATATAGAAAGGGGTGGGGAATATTGTGTAGGAGTAACAGCACAATGGGTCGTTCAGAAGGAGACAGTGATTGCTAATGTGGAGAAGTCATTCGTTGTCACCTGAGGAACAAATCCATGGTTCGAAAACATGTTCACGGTTGAGTAAATCGTAAAAAACCGACTGGTTGTGTATTTAGTACCAGATAAACGCCAGTTTAAATCACAGTTTCAGTTCTTCATCGACATTCGATATACCGAAATTAGCGATCTTTTACAGAAGGTCGAAATTTCGCGTGGACTTCAATGCGAGATGTTTATAATAGTTTCCACAACGAAAATTTGTCTGGAAACTTGGCGCAAAATCCAAAGAGATTCTAAGTATACTAGCGGCAAGACACAATCAATGCCTTCTCTGCGTGATAGCAATGGAAATACTATTGAAGACAGTGCTGCCAAAGCAGAGTTACTGCCTTCCCAAATTCTTTCATCAAAGAACACAGAAGACGAGATAAATATTCCGGAATTCGAATCAAGAACAGCTACCAACATGAGTAACGTAGAAGTAGATATCCTCGGAATAGTGAAGCAACTTAAATCACTTAATAAAAGCAAGTCTTCCGTCCAGACTGTATACCAGTTGGGTTCCTTTCAGAGTACGCTGATACAATAGCTCCATACTTACCATATACAACCATTCGCTGGACGAAAGATCCGTACCTAAAGACTGGAAAGTTACACAGGTCACACCAACATTCAAGGAAGGCAGTAGGAGTAATCCACTAAATTACAGGCCCATATCATTAGCGCCGATATGCAGCAGGATTCTGGAATATATATTGTGTTCGAAAATTATGAATTACCTCGACGAAAACGGTCTATTGACACACAGTCAACACGGATTTATAAAACACCGTTCTTGTGAAACAGAATTTGCTCTTTACTCACTTCCTTATTTCTAGATTTCCGGAAGACTTTTCACACTGTACCGTACAAGCAGCTCGTAGTGAAATTGCGCGCTTATTGAATATCGTCTCAGTTATGTGACTGGATTCGTGACTTCATGTCAGAGAGGTTACAGTTCGTAGTACCTGACGGAAAGTCATCGAGTAAAACAGAAGTGATTTCTGGCATTCCCCTAGGTAGTGTTAAAGGCCCTTTGCTGTTCCTTATCTATATAAAATATCTAGGAGACAATCTGTGCAGCCGTCTTTGGTTGTATGCAGATTACGCTGTCGTTCATCAACTAGTAAAGTCATCAGAAGATCAAAACAAATTGCAAAACGATTTAGAAAAGATATATGTATGGTTTAAAAATTGGTAATCGACCCTAAATAACAAAAAGTGTGACGTCATCCACATTAGTGCTAAAAGGAATCCGTCAAACTTCGGTTACACGATAAACCAGTGCCATCTAAGGCCGTAAATTCAACTAAATACCTAGGACCTACTGTTACAAACGATTTATATTAGAACAAAAACATAGAAAATGTTGTGAGGAAGGTTAACCAAAGACTGTGTTTTGTAGCAAGACACTTAGAAAATGTAACAGATCTACTAAAGAAACTTCCTAGACTATGCTTGTCCCTTCTCTTTTAGAATACAGCTGTGCAGTGTGGGATCCTTATCACATAGGGTTGATGGAGTACATCGAGAAAGTTCACAGAAGGGCAGAATGTTTTGGAATATTGCGAAATAGGGGAGAGTGTGTCACTGAAATTATAAAGGATTTGGGGTTAACATCATTAAAACAAGGGCGGTTTTCGTTGCAGCGGAATCTTCTCACGAAATTTCAAACTTTCTCCTCCCAATGCGAAAATATTTTGTTGAGGCCGACCTACATAGGGAGAAACGATCACCACAATAAAATAATGGAAATCAGAGCTCGCACGGAAAAATATGTGTTCGTACTTTCCGCGCGAGACGGCAATAATAGAAAATTATTGTTCGATGAACCCTTTGCCAGGCACTTAAATGTGATTTGCAGAGTATCCATGTAGATGTAGACGTAAGTGTAGATGTAGATGAGTTCTGACGTCACGTTCAATCACATCCCAGATCGGTTTCAGATTTGGCGAGCTGAGGAGCCAGCACATCAATTGGAGTTCGTAACTGTGTTCCTACAATCACCCTGTTACGTCTGCCACAGACGGCCCCTGCCACGCTGACTACACTCAAGACACCCCTGTGTACCATATAACATACACAAACTCTTGCAGGCGCAACCAAGAGGAAAACAATTCTTCAAAACAAACAGAACTTGTTAGAGTCTATTCCGAAACTTTTTCTGCAGAGGTCACCTCACAGATACAGGGAAAGTTGCAGTACTCCACCGGCCTCCGCCGGCTTTATAAGGCCAGCGCAGGAGCAGTACAGCCAGTTCCTCGCCGAGCTAGGACCAGCTCCGACGGGCCTCACCGACGCTCTTGATGAATGTACAAGTTATTTGTTTTTGTGTGTATATAGTGATTGTTCGAGAAGTGTAGTTCAGTTGCAATAAACGACATTATACTGAGTGTTCTACAATACTGAGTGTTCTCCACACTCCAAGACATTCCTGGCCTTGTGATATGGCGCATTATCGTGTTGAAAAATGCCACTGCCGTCGCGAAATACGACCGTCATGAAGGGGTTACGTGGTCTGCAACAAGTTTACGATACTCCTTGGTATTCATGGTGTCTTGCACGAGCTCCAATGGACCCATGGATGCGCACGTGAACACTCCCCAGGGCATAGTGGAGCCACTTCCAGCTTTTCTCCATCCTGCAGAGCAGGTGTAAAGAGCTGTTCCCCTGGAAGACAACCGTGTCGCACCCTCTCATCGGCATGGTGAAGGAGGTATCGGGATTCATCAGACCATGCAACGCACTGTCACTGCGCGAACGTCCAGTGCCCATTGTTACGTAACCATTACAGTCGTAGTTGCCGATGTCGTGGTGTTAATATTGGCGCATGCATGGGGGTCACCTGCAGGGGCCCATTTTTCGGAGCGTACGGTGCACTGTGTGTTCAGACACACTTGCACTCTGCCCAGCATTAAAGTCTGATGTTATTTCAACCCATAGTTCACCGTCTGTCCTGTTTAAACAGTCTGCCCAGCCTACTACGTCAGACATCTGTAATGACGGGTGGTCGCCCAACCCCACGGCGTCTGGACGTGGTTTCACCTTGGTTTCGCCACGTGTTGAAGACACTCACCACAGCACTCCTCGAGAACCCTACAAGTCGTGCAGTTTACGAAACGTTCTTGCCGAGTCTCCACGCCATCACAATCTGCCCTCAATAGGTTGCACACCTTCCCCGTTCTACACACGGACGAGACGCTCACTGATACTACATGCACCGTGCATGTGTCTGACTAGCAGTCATTCCTCGAAGATGACACTGCTATCACTTGGACGGGTTTTGTATCGATAGCAGATCGGTGGCCATAATGTTCTGACTGATCATTCTATACCTGACTACAGGTCACAAAGCCAGTCCTGTCTCATTAAAAAAAATTTCATACGGGTATATGTGCCGTACTTTTCATATGTTTCATATTGTATATTAGCCGTCTCTCCCTATACCTTACCGCTATTTTTCTCAGAATTTCAGACATCTTGCACCAATTTACAAAGTGAACGCCTTTTCCAGGTCAACAAATCCTATGAACGTGTCTTGATTTTCTTTAGACTTGCTTCCATGATCAACCGCAACGTCAGAATTGTATCGGTCGTGCCTTTACCTTTTCTAAAGCCAAACTGATCGTCGTCTAGCACATCCTCAATTTTCTTTTCCATTCTTCTGTACATTATTCTTGTAAGCAACTTGGATGCATAAACTGTTAAGCTGATCGTGTGATAATATTCGCAGTTGTCAGCTCTTGGAGTCTTTGGAACTGTGTGGACGATATTTTTCCGAAAGTCAGATGATATGTCGCCACACTCATACATTCTAATAGCAACGTGAATAGTTGTTTTGTTTCCACTTCCCCCAATGATTTTAGAAATTCTCATGGAATGTTATCTATCACTTGTGCCTTATTTGACCTTATGTCCTCCAAAGACTTCCTAAATTCTGGTTCTAGTACTGGATTCCCTATAATTTCTAAATCAACTCCTGTTTCTTCTTCTACCACATCAGACAAATCTAGTCCCCCATACACGCTTTTAACGTATTCTTTCCACCTATCCGCTATCTTCTCTGCATTTAACAGTGGAATTACCGTTGCACTTTTTGTGCTACCATCCTTGATCTTAATTTCAAAGAAGGTTGTTTTAACTTTTCTGTGTGCTGAGTCTGTCCTTCCGACAGTCATTTCTTTTTCAATTTCCTCACATTTTTCATGCAGCCATTTCGTCTTAGCGTACCTGCATCGCCTATTAATTTCAAACCTCGGTGACTTGAATTTCCTGATCTTCTCGTAACATTTTTGTACCTCCTCCTTCCATCGATTAACTGAAGTATGTTTTCTGTTAGCCATAGTTTCTTTGTAGTTACCTTCTTCGTACCTATGATTTCCTTCCCAACTTTTGTTATCGCCCTTTTTAGGGATGTCCATTTCTCTTGAACTGTACTGCCCACTGAGCTATTCCTTATTGCTCTATCTATAGCCTTACAGAACTTCAACCGTTTCTCGTCATTCCTTAGTACTTCCATATCCCACTTCTTGGCGTATTGATTCTTCCTGACTAATGTCTTAAACTTCAGCCTACTCTTCATCACTACCATATAGTGATCTGAGTCTATATCGGCTCCTGTGTATGCCTTACCATCCAGTATGTGATTTCGGAATCTCTGTCTGACCATGCTGTATGCAATCTTCCCGTATCACCCGGCCATTTGCAAGTATACTTCCTCCTCTTGTGATTCTTGAACAGAGAATTCCCTATTACTTGCTGCACTTATTACCAAACTCAATTAGTGTTTCTTCGCTCGCATTCCTTGTCCCAAGCCCATATTCTCCTGTAACATTTTATTCTACTCGTTCCCCTACAACTGCATTCCGGTCACCCATGACTAGTAGATTCGCATCTATCCTTACGTACTGTAGTATCCTTTCAGCATCCACATATACTTTTTCTATCTCTTCATTTTCAGCTGCGACTTCGGCATGTATACCTGAACTATCGTTGTCGGTGTTGGTTTGCTGTCGATTCCTTTAAGAACAACCGTATCACTAACTGTTCGCAGTAGCACTCTCTCTGCTCATTCATAATTAATCCTACTCTCGTTATACCACTTTCTTCTGCTTTTGATATTACCCTATACTAGAGATGGGCAAAACTGTTCTTTTCAGAGATTGGATCAGAACTGTTCACTCCCTGAAATGAATTAGCTCTTTTTCATGACTCACCACTCATTTACAATAGAAAATAAATGGAAGGCACATTGCCCTTTAAACTTGGTTTATTCCAGTACTATACCTGTATTTTGATCTTATTTGATCCTATTTTGAAGTAACACAGATAATGAGTTAGAATTTTGTATTGTTTATTGAAATTTCCACGATATGACAAAGTTTTTGATTATTGATTTATTTTGCACTATCGTGGTTTTTTGGGTGATCGGAAAATGTTGTAACTTGAGATTTACATTAACAATATATTTGGCTATAATGTATTAAAATTTCATTAACCTCATACAAATAAATCACAAGCCATATATTTTTAAAGTGAACGTTTCCTTCCGAAGACGCCTAAAATCGCAAAATCCGTACCAGAATAAGAAAAAAATATATAAATTTGACTGTAAAACGAAAGTGCTGCATATAGCCTTACGCAGAATAAAACAAGGAAAATATTGGTGTATCACATTTTGCGATACGTTTATCGGTTCGCTCGTAATTAAAGCGTAAATTCGAGTGTCCATAATAAAAATCCTATGGTAAGAGGAGTCATCAGGAACCTAATCTAATCAGTTTAAACAAATAAAAATAAAATAAAAACGATTGATGTATACATAACATAATAATGTAATATACATAGCGGTATTACTACGAAGAACAATATCCAGTGGGGACGAACTCCGATGCAGAGGCGCTGAGTCGAGCAGGTCGAGCCGCGAGCTGTATTACTGCATGAGCTGAGACCGCAGAGACCAGAGTGACACCTGAGTCGCTTTGCTCAACGCTCTGGCTAGAGTCGAGACGGTGGGGTGAGCGTTGAGCGGGCGAGTTCCGAGGGGGAGGGGGGGGGGGAGCGGTGAACTCACCCGCTCCGAGCCAAATCGTCCGTTCCCTTGCGAGCAGGTTTTTGCAAGTAGTTCCTATGTTATCCGCTAGGTGGCTCTCTGTCCTGTTGCTCGCATCAACTGCCCAGAGGGCAGGACGTGCGACTGAAACGATCGCCGACAGAGTGCGATGCGAAGTTAAGCTGCGCCAGACACTGCACGCGGCAGACGACGCACAGAGATGGCACGGCATATGTGAAACACAAAATCCAATGGGGCACTGCACAATGCAGGCAGCCAAGGTAGAAGCAGGGCAGAGGCCGGCGCTGGCTGTGTTGTGTGGCGTGCAGTGTGCTCTGACCAGCAGAGGCGCTGCTGATATGCTCCGTCTCTCTCTCTCTCTCTCTCTCTCTCTCTCTCTCTCTCTCTCTCTCTCTGCCGTGGAAACGTTTGGAGCTACCGTTCTTTTTTTCTGAATCACTGATTGTTCACTCCTTTGAAAGATTCAACTCTATGAATTAGTTCAAGAGCGGATCCCCCATCTCTACCCTATACTCATCTGACCAGAAATCCTTGTCTTCTTTCCGTTTCAATTCACTGACCCCTACTACATCCAGATTGAGCATTTGCATTTCCCTTTTCAGATTTTCTAGTTTCCCTAGCACGTTCAAGCTTCTGATATTCCAAGCCCAGATTCGTAGAACGTTATTCTTTCATTTATTATTCAATGTTTATCTCATAGTCACCCCTCTCTAGGCAGACCCCTCCTGGAGATCCGAATGGGGGACTATTCCGGAATCTTTTGTCAGTGGAGAGATCGTTATGACACTTGTTCAGTTACAGGGCACATGTCTAGTGAATAGATGTTGTGTCTCTATCGTAGTGGTTTCCATTGCCTTCTATATCCTCATGCCGTTAACTGTTGCTGATTCTTCCAACTTTAAGGGCAGTGTTCCACCCCACGGCCCTCTGTCCGCTCCTCTACCCTCTTTGACAAGGCCGTTGGCAGAATGAAGGTCACTTCTTATGCCTGAAGTCTTCAGGCACAAGTGGTGATTACTAATCAACATTTAAACAGTGGCGGGATTCGAACCTGGGACCGAGGGCGTTTTGATTACTAATCAGAGACGCTACCCCTAGACCACGGGTGCTGTTAAGTAGCAGCTGCGGTCACGAAAACTGACAACTGCCGAGAGAGTGTATATTGTGTCGGGCTTGACTAGGATTGGATTGCCGAAGGCTGTTGGCAAGGAGGGTGAATGGTTTAAATGGCTCTGAGCACTACGGGACTTAACATCTGGGGTCATCAGTCCCCTAGACTTAGAACTACGTAAACCTAAGTAACCTAAGGACATCACGCACAACCAGCCTGTCCGAGGCAGGATTCGAACCTGCGACCGTAGCAGCAGCGTGGTTCCGGACTGAAGCGCCTAGAACCGCTCGGCCACAGCGGCCGGCAAGGGGGATGACTTAGCGCTTATGAGGCCAATTGAGGAGCTACTTCTTAAGTAATAGAACCCAGAACGTTGTCCTCGATGGTGAGTGTTCATGGAAGGTGAGAGCATCATCTGGAGTGCCCCATGGAAGTGTGGTAGGTCCGCTGTTGTTTTCTATCTACATAAATGATCTTTTGGATAGGGTGGATAGCAATGTGCGGCTGTTTGCTGATGATGCTGTGGTGTACGGGAAGGTGTCGTCGTTCAGTGACTGTAGGAGGATACAAGATGACTTGAACAGCATTTGTGATTGGTGTAAAGAACGGCAGCTATTTCTAAATATAGATAAATATAAATTAATGCAGATGAATAGGAAAAAGAATCCTGTAATGTTTGAATACTCCATTAGTAGTGTAGCACTTGACACAGTCACGTCGATTAAATATTTGGGCGTAACATTACAGAGCGATGTGAAGTGGGACAAGCATGTAATGGCAGTTGTGGGGAAGGTGGATAATCGTCTTCGGTTCATTGTTAGAATTTTAGGAAGATGTGGTTCATCTGTAAAGGAGACTGCTTATAAAACACTAATACAACCTATTCTTGAGTACTGCTCGCGCGTTTGGGATCCCTATCAGGTCGGATTGAGGGAGGACGTAGAAGCAATTCACAGACGGCCTGCTAGATTTGTTACTGGTAGGTTTGATCATCACGCGAGTGTTACGGAAATGCTTCAGGAACTCGGGTGGGAGTCTCTTGAGGAAAGGAGACGTTCTTTTCGTCAATCGCTACTGAGGAAATTAGAGAACCAGCATTTGAGGCTGACTGCAGTACAGTTTTACTGCCGCCAACTTACATTTCGCGGAAAGACCACAAAGATAAGATAAGAGAGAATAGGGCTCGTACAGAGGCATTTGGGCAGTCATTTTTCCCTCGAACTGTTTGGGAGTGGAACAGGGTGAGAAGATGCTAGTTGTGGTATTAGGTACCCTCCGCCACGCACCGTATGGTGGATTGTGGAGTATACATGTAGATGTAGATGTAGAAGTAGCGGTTCCGATATCGTAAACTTACATACGGCCGAGAGAGTGGCGTGCATGCCCTCCGTAACTGCATCAAGTGATGCTTATCCTCTGAGGATGACACGGTGGTCGGTCGGTACCGTTGGAGTTACCGAAGCCTATTCGGTAATAGTTGGTTAGTTATTATCACGTATTGCATCTATTTGGCCTCTAGCTGTCCTGGTATTTAGTCAACTACATTATTAGTCAATTCGTTTACAAATTACAGGATTATTTAATAGATCAGTCAAGTTTCGGTATGTGCACTTTCTTTTTCAGGTGGCCGAGCGGTTCTGGCGCTACAGTCTGGAACCGCGCGACCGCTACGGTCGCAGGTTCGAATCCTGCCTCGGGCATGGCTGTTTGTGTTGTCCTTAGGTTAGTTAGGCTTAAGTAGTTCTAAGTTCTAGGGGACTTATGACCTCAGCAGTTGAGTCCCATAGTGCTCAGAACCATTTGAACCATTTTTTTTTCTTTTTCAGGAACATACAATACTAAGACGAATTCCATACAGACGAATGGAAAAACTGGTAGAAGCCGACCTTGGGGAAGATCAGTTTGGATTCCGTAGAAATGTTGGAACACGTGAGGCAATACTGATCCTACGACTTATCTTAGCCGGCCGCGGTGGTCTAGCGGTTCTGGCGCTGCAGTCCGGAACCGCGGGACTGCTACGGTCGCAGGTTCGAATCCTGCCAGGGGCATGGGTGTGTGTGATGTCCTTAGGTTAGTTAGGTTTAAGTAGTTCTAAGTTCTAGGGGACTTATGACCTAAGATGTTGAGTCCCATAGTGCTCAGAGCCATTTGAACCATTTGAACTTATCTTAGAAAATAGATTAAGGAAATGCAAACCTACGTTTCTAGCGTTTGTAGACTTAGAGAAAGCTTTTGACAATGTTGACTGGAATACTCTCTTTCAACTTCTGAAGGTGGCAAGGGTAAAATACAGGGAGCGAAAGGCTATCTGCAATTTGTACAGAAACCAGATGGCACTTACAAGAGTCCAGGGGCATGAAAGGGAAACAGTGGTTGGGAAGGGAGTGAGACAGGGTTGTATCCTATCCCTGATGTTATACTATCTGTATTTTGAGCAAGCAGTAAAGGAAACAAAAGAAATATTTGGATTAGGAATTAAAATCCATGGAGAAGAAATAAAAACTTTGAGGTTCGCCGATGACATTGTGATTCTGTCAGAGACAGCAAAGTACTTTGAAGAGCAGTTGAACTGAATGGACAGTGCCCTGAAAGGGCATCTTATGATGAACATCAACAAAAGCAAAACGAGGATAATGGAATCTAGTCGAATTAAGTCGGGTGATTCTGAGGGAATTAGATTAGGAAATGAGAGACTTAAAATAGTAAAGGAGTTTTGCTATTTGGGGGGCAAAATAACTGATGATGGTCGAAGTAGACAGGATATAAAATGGAGACTGGCAATGACAAAGAAAGCGTTTCTGAAGAAGATAAATTTGTTAACATCGAGTATTGATTTAAGTGTCAGGAAGTCTTTTCTGAAAGTATTTGTGTGGAGTGTAGCCATGTATGGAAGTGAAACATGAACGATAAATAGTTTAGACAAGAAGAGAATAGAAGCTTTCGAAATGTGGTGCTACAGAAGAATGTTGAAGATTATATGAGTAGATCACATAATTAATGAGGAGGTATTGAATAGAATTGGAGAGAAGAGAAATTTGTGGCACAACTTGACGAGAAGAAGGGATCGGTTGGTAAGGCATGTTCTGAGGCATCAAGGGATCACAAATTTAGTACTGGAGGGCAGCGTGGAGGGTAAAAATCGCAGAGGGAAACCAAGAGATGAATACACTAAGTAGATTCAGAAGGATGTAGGTTGCCGTAGGTACTGGGAGATGAAGAACCTTGCACAGAATAGAGTAGCATGGAGAGCTGCATCAAACCAGTCTCTGAAGATCACAACAACAACAACATTATCACTTCAAGTAACACAACATCTAATGTTTCCGATTAGACGACTATATTTCTGGAGAGCTAAATTTATAGTGCCTCAACCGACCTCCCTTCTACCACTTTTGCATCCACGCAATGCTGCATAGCCAGTGACGACAGGGTTAGAGGGACACGCCGTAAACTTCTTTGTTGCCGCGCTGAAATCACATCGCTATTGAGACTTCCGGCCGCCTACGTACGTAAAACCCCCTCCACTCTTCCTTGTACCCTTCCTCCTCCCCACCTCATTCCACGCCGCGCGTTCTCATTCTCTTTTCATTTTCGAGGAAACTTGCCTGCTCCACCTCCTGGTTACCGCGAACCGTGCTCAAAGGGTCGCCGCCTTCGTGTTTGCAGGTAGCGGGGACTTCCATTTACCCAAAGGCCCGTCTCCCTGCGTAGCGTAATCACGGAAGTACTTTCGCGGTGGAGGGAAAATGTCTACTGCGGGCTCGTTTCAATAACTCCCCAAAGACGTCGCCATAGTCAACACGCTCTGCAACAGCAACGAATGAACATAACTGTAAATCGTATTAATCCCTGATTATAGACGTACACAGAAATAAAATTATCAGTTTTATGTTAAGTCATTCAGTTTGAAATCGCGTCGTGCCCCCAAGACCTACACAAAACATATTCTATCCAAAGCGATTTATATCTACTTAGTGTTAATAATTACTCTGATACACAAAAACCTAATTTCACTAGTGTATAACAAATACATATTTTTGAAGTTATCAATATATATATACGGAATGGACAGGGTCTTGAAAGGAGGATATAAGATGAACATCAACAAAACAAAACGAGGCTAATGGAATGTAGTCAAATTAAATCGGGTGATGCTGAGGGAATTAGATTAGGAAATGAGACACTTAAAGTAGTAAAGGAGTTTTGCTATTTAGGGAGTAAAATAACTGATGATGGTCGAAGTAGAGAGGATATAAAATGGAGACTGGCAATGGCAAGGAAAGCGTTTCTGAAGAAGAGAAATTTGTTAACGTCGGGTATAGATTTAAGTGTCAGGAAGTCGTTTCCGAAAGTATTTGTATGTAGTGTAGCCATGTATGGAAGTGAAACGTGCACGATAAATAGTTTATACAAGAAAAGAATAGAAGCTTTTGAAATGTGGTGCTACAGAAGAATGCTGAAGATTAGATGGGTAGATCACATAACTAATGAGGAGGCATTGAATAGGATTGGGGAGAAGAGAAGTTTGTGGCACAACTTGACTAGAAGAAGGGATCGGTTGGTAGGACATGTTTCGAGGCATCAAGGGATCACAAATTTAGCATTGGAGGGCGGTGTGGAGGGTAAAAGTCGTAGAGGGAGACCAAGAGATGAATACACTAAGCAGATTCAGAAGGATGTAGGCTGCTGTAGGTACTGGGAGATGAAGAAGATTGCACAGGATAGAGTAGCATGGAGAGCTGCATCAAACCAGTCTCAGGACTGAAGACCACAACAACAACAACAACAATATGAATGTAAATGTCACCTTTCTGAACCGAAGTCCCTGTGTGATTACAGCCACGCTATCCATCGAGAGACAAATTACACAAAAAACGTTTATTCATATTACCACAACGTTAATCTGAAATATGAATAGAACAACAAGCGAGACAGAAGGAGGAAAACCTGTTGGATATCATCAAAAATCCGTACATATTATAAAAATCGATGTACGTACGTAGGTATTCGGCATCTTCTCCTAAAACACTTGCCCGATTTTGACAAAATTTTATACAGATATTACTTGCTCTCTGGAAGTGATCGCTTTGTGGTTAAGGACCATCTACCTGTCACAGCGGTGGGTGTGAGTGTGGAAAGGCAGTGTGGCCCAGGAAGAGCGTATTAGCATACTTAGGTCATCCACTATTTGAGAATACCGTTTATACAGTAAAACTGCCGTATGAAACATGACGTTTTAATTCATTACATCTCTACTACTAAGCGTATTTGCGACACTATTTGCAGACAGTATTCACAAATATACTACTGAATTTACCTTCAAATTTCAAAATGGTTTAAATGGCTCTGAGCACTATGGGACTTAACATCTGTGGTCATCAGTCCCCTAGAACTTAGAACTACTTAAACCTAACCTAAGGACATCACACACATCCATGCCCGAGGCAGGATTCGAACCTGCGACCGTAGCGGTCACGCGGTTCCAGACTGAAGCGCCTAGAACCGCACGGCCACTCGGGTCGGCATAGTGGACATCGTCAAGCTCATTTGTAGTTTGAGCTTGACGATGTCTACTATGGACAAACGATAGATTCTGTCATTCTGAAGAGGGTTGGGTTATCCCGACTGAAACCTAGGGAAATTTCTAGGTAAACGGTGCAACTGAGGCTGTTCTTTATTAAAATTAAAATATGTTTCAAATATCACTTACAGTCTGGAATGAAATATTGTGGGGCTAAAAATCACCAGCATCGTTTAAATAACATTTTTCAGGGTTTTTGATCGTATTGTCAATGTATACAGAACTACCGACGTTTCGGTACCTGTTGCAAGCGACCTTCTTCAGGGTATTTTTGTTTACTGCCGAGAAAACTTTGTTTCTTAGACAGGGTGGTCCATAGATCGTGACCGGGCCAAATATCTCACGAAATAAACGCCAAACGAAAAAACTACAAAGAACGAAACTTTTTTAGCTTGAAGGGGGAAAGCAGATGGCGCTGTGGTTGGCCCGCTAGATAGCGCTGCCACAGGTCAAACGGATATCAACTGCGTTTCTTTAAATAGGAACCCCCATTTTTTGTTACATATTCGTGTAGTACGTAAAGAAATATGAATGTTTTAGGTCGACCACTTTTTTCGCTTTGTGATCGATGGCGCTGTAATACTCACAAACATATGGCTCACAACTTTAGACGAATAGTTGGTAACAGGTAGGTTTTTAAAATTAAAATACAGAATACAGAACTTAGGTACGTTTGAACATTTTATTTCGGTTGTTCCAATGTGATACATGTACTTTTGAGAACTTATCATTTCTGAGAACACTTACTGTTACAGCGTGATTTCCTGTAAATACCACATTAATGCAGTAAATGCTCAAAATCATGTCCGTCAATCTCAATGCATTTGACAATACGTGTAACGACATTCCTCTCAACAGCGAGTAGTTCGCCTTCCGTAATGTTCGCACTTGCATTGACAATGCGCTGACGCATGTTGTCAGGCGTTGTTGGTGGACCACGATAGCAAATATCTTCAACTTTCCCCACAGAAAGAAATCCGGGGACGTCAGATCCGGTGAACGTGCGAGCCATGGTGTGGTGCTTCGACGACCAATCCACCTGTCATGAAATATGCTATTCAATACCGCTTCAACCGCACGCGAGCTATGTGCCGGACATCCATCATGTTGAAAGTACGTCGCCATTCTGTCATGCAGTGAAACATCTTGTAGTAACATCGGTACAACATTACGTAGGAAATCACCATACATTGCACCACTTAGATTGCCATCGATAAAATAGGGGCGAATTATCCTTCCTCCCATAATGCCGCACGATACATTAACCCGCCAAGGTCGCTGATGTACGACTTGTGGCAGCATCGTGGATTTTACGTTGCCCATTAGTGCATATAATGCCGGTTTACGTTACCGCTGGAGGGTGAATGGCGCTTCGTCGCTAAATAGAGCGTGCAAAAAATCTGTCTTCGTCCCGTAATTTCTCTTGTGCCCAGTGGCAGAACTGTACACGACGTTGAGAGTCGTCGCCATGCAATTCCTAGTGCATAGAAATACGGTACGGATGCGATAGATGTTGATTTAGCATTCTCAAAACCGGCGTTTTTGAGATTCCCGATTCTCGCGCAATCTGCTACTAATGTGCGGATTAGCCGCGACAGCAGCTAGAACACCTACTTGGGCATCATCATTGTTGCAGGTCGTGGTTGACGTTTCACATGTGGCTGAACACTTTCTGTTTCCTTAAATAACGTAACTATCCTGTGAACGGTCCGGACACTTGATGATGTCGTCCAGGATACCGAGTAGCGTACATAGCACACGCCCGTTTGGCATTTTGACACTGGTAATGTATCACAAGGCAAATACCGTCCGCACTGGCGGAATGATACGTGATACCACGTACTTATACGTTTGTGACTATTACAGCGCCATCTATCACAAAGCGAAAAAAGTGGTCCAACTAAAACATTCATATTTCTTTACGAACTACACGAATATGTAATAAAAAATGCGGGTTGCTATTTTAAAAAAACGCAGCTTATATCCGTTTGACCTATGGCAGCGCCATCTAGCTGGCCAACCATAGCGCCATCTGGTTTTCCCCTTCAAGTTAGACGACTTTCGTTCTTTGTAGTTTTTTCGTTTGATGCTTATTTCGCGATATATTTGGCCCGGTCACTATCAGTGGACCACCGTGTATACCTGCAGACATGGCTGCTATCTAATTCTGATAGGCTGTTTGACTGGTGTTTGCATTATTGTTTCCGATCGTGGAAAATCGTCGAATGGAAAACCAGGTGGCAGTTGTGACGTGTACTCTGTGAAACTGCGGCCGCTGCGGTCTCCCGCGTGTATGTTAGTGTTTCGTCGCGTGAGCTGTCCTCCCTTAGCGCTGTTACTGCTGGCAGCCAAGACGTCGGAAGTCGGTACCCGTCTTCTCTGTTCATGTTGGCCGGTCACTTGGCTATTTCTACTGCCTCTCTAATCTTCTTCCTGAATGTGAGAGGCTGCTCCGCCAGTACGCGTGCGTCGCCAATATCAATCTGTTTGCCCCACCCATGCTGGCGTTCTGACACCGCTGTCTAAGACAGCCCACGAAGTCGGTCGTACAGTATAACTGGCCGTGCTTTCCCACCAGAGTTTTGCGATAATTAAGCCAGTCTCGAAGTGACTTAGTGAGCCTGTGTGTAGGAATTCTTCTTACCTGTTATGTGGAGGTGCTCTCGTAGTTTCATGTGCCCTTGCAGAGCCATAGCAACGCTGTCGGATTCTGAAAGTGAAATAGTATTGTCTATTATGCTCATCCATTACGGATATTTTAGAACCGTGACTGTATATTAATGTAAATAAGTTATACACAACTGCAACCAGTCACTTTTTTCAATAATAATGCTTTATTACATTAACCGGTTTTCGAACCCTTTCAGGTTCATCTTCAGATGATTTCGGGAGGATCCGGAAAGTTACATCATTACTGGTAGTAGCATAATGCTGGGTGCTGGTTCTATGGCAGAAAGATGGGTCACACTTTATTGTATCGCCATGACTATAGCTTATCTGTCGATATGGATGTAAATTTAGTTTTTACTTAGTGCGACAGTATAGGCGGCTTTTTTCGTATCTGTCTGCCTCCATTTTGATGTCCAGAACACTTTCACACGAACTATATTGGTTCACACTTTAACAGTGGCACTTTACCAGCATCCAGCATGCGCTTTACAACTGTTGCTTATAACAAAGATCTTGACAGAGAGATATGGCATAAGCCTACTTTGTACAGAGATGTAATTTGTTGTTCTTTACATGTGTTAAAGTCGATATAAGGGCAAGTTTTTTTTTTAATTTTTTAATTTTTTTTATTGATTCCTTGGGACTCATGTTAATGCCAAACATGATAATTGCTATGAAAAAAAAAACTGCCTGTAACATACAAGTAGAAATAACATATCAGATCACCTGAAATTTGTCCTTGTAGTAATTTATTATTAATTTATCTAATGCTCTCATGTTATCGCCATTCTGATAAAAAAAATAAAAAATAAAAAAAAACTTGCCCTCATATCGACTTTAACACATGTAAAGAACAACAAATTACATCTCTGTACAAAGTAGGCTTATGCCATATCTCTCTGTCAAGATCTTTGTTATAAGCAACAGTTGTAAAGCGCATGCTGGATGCTGGTAAAGTGCCACTATTAAAGTGTGAACTAATATCGTTCGTGTGAAAGTGTTCTGGACATCAAAATGGAGGCAGACAGATACGAAAAAATCCGCCTATACTGTCGCACTAAGTAAAAACTAAATTTACATCCATATCGACAGATAAGCTATAGTCATGGCGATACAATAAAGTGTGACCCATCTTTCTGCCATAGAACCAGCACCCAGCATTATGCTACTACCAGTAATGATGTAACTTCCCGGATCCTCCCGAAACCATCCGAAGATGAAAACCGGTTCATGGAATAAAGCATTATTATTCAAAAAAGTGACTGGTTGCAGTTGTGTATAACTTACTTACAGTATTGTCTATGTTTTACGTAATGAAGCGGGAACGAGTTTTTTGTATGTCATTACGGTGAACTTATTTAAAAAATACCATAAAATGAACTTGTTCACATCAACTATTAACGGTACGAGAGCACACCGCACGATTAGATCGAAAGGCATACTATCGACGACTGCTGATTATGCTACGCAGTACATTCTCAGTTATGCCAAAGTTCTTCATTTATTTTTCTAGTATCAACGTTTCCTGGCGTTGTAAGGACAGTGTTTATGATGAATAGATACCTCGTAATGTCTGAGTGGCAAATGGCAACTTTGGTTAGCAAATATTTATTGATTGCAATTACTTGATTCGTGCCAGAATAAATGCACTTCCCTTACATGTCTCTTTGCTGATGTAACGAGAGATTTCCGCATCGGCACCTCGCCCCATTGGCTCTGAAAGATCCAGATGACCGACCGCGTCTGCCAACCAGCGTGGGAAAATACCGCTCGCTCCTTACTCTGTACCTGCTGCAGCGCTGATACATTCACTTCACGTAAGGCAAAGGTCCCGAGTTCGAGTATCGGTCCGGCACACAGTTTTAATCTGCCAGGAAGTTTCATATCAGCGCACACTCCGCTGTAGAGTAAAAATTTCATTCTAGAAGCAACCCCCAGGCTGTGGCTAAGCCATGTCTCCGCAATATCCTTTCTTCCAGGAGTGCTAGTTCTGCAAGGTTCGCAGGAGAGCTTCTGTGAAGTTTGGAAGGTAGAAGACGAGGTACTGGTGGAATTAAAGCTGTGAGGACGGGGCGTGAGTCGTGCTTGGGTAGCTCAGCTGGTACAGCACTTGCCCGCGAAAGGCAAAGGTCCCGGCATCGAGTCTCGGTCCGGCACACAGTTTTAATCTTCCAGGAAGTTTCACTTCACGTTTTGAAACAGCAAAGCTCTATTGCGTTCTAAAGCACGACCAACAAGTTATTAAGCAGGCAGTCATAAAGTTGTGTCTCATCCGTGTGTAACCCATAATATCAGAGTGCGTGGACGAAGGTACTTCGTACCTGTGTCAGCCAATTTCTTTTCTACTCCATTTGTGTAATGAGTAAGGAGAAATTACTTTGTCTCTCTCCGCGTCTGTAGCTCAGAGATCAGTGGGTTTGACTACTATGTGGGGGCCTACGGTTCGAGTACCGCTGCTGACAAGGCTTTTTCCTTGGCAGTAGGGCTCGATGCCAACTTGGGAGCTAATAGAGTGAGAAATAGCGGCTCCGAGATCAAGAAAGACGACAACGGCTGGAAGAGCGGTGTGTTGATCCTACGTCCCTTGCGACTGGACATACTGGGGGGCCCTTATATGAAGTATTCGGTACCATACTTTTACGTATTATACGATACAGATTTCTCAGTACAACAAATGTTAAAATACAACTTTTTTTTGCTCTGTAGTGTGTCAAGTAGCATTGTACAAAATGCAAACTATGTATTGATGCATAGTATTTAATGCCACTTGCTTCCCACATTGACTCCTGAAATTTCTGCAGTGAGCCAGTTAATATTATGCACTCCAATTAACATTGAATTGGCGGAGAAAGGTCGTCGGAAGCAACAAGATAAGAACAAATTCCAAGCATTTCATTGAGCTTAGCACGGACTCGTAATCTACGAGTATGTAGGTAGAAGAGTTTTTAGCTAGAACCTGGTAAAAAGTGTTAGACCCTCCATATTAACAAGGGGAGGCCACGCCGTTTGGAAGGCGGATTTACAGTAAACTTCGTACACTCGTAGTACTCCACGAGGACAACAAAATGTGTAAGCAGTAGCGCGTACTTCTCAAGCGTTACTGAGAAAATCGCAAGATAATTTCGGTCGTCAAATATATATATCTGTGCGTGGCCATTTTAACCATGAAGCGGCTGCAACCAGCCGGCACGGTAGCTCAGCGTGTTCGGTCAGAGCGTTAGCTTCCCTTTATAATAAAAAAACTGAGAGAACGGATCAACGAACAAACTGAACGAGTGTAATCTGACTCCACCCTGAACAAATTCGGCGAACAATATAGAACAAAATGTATTTTTTTAAAAATTGTATGGCGTTCAAGCCGCTGGATCGCTGGATCGAGTTCCGTTCGTTAGTTTTTTTTTTTATTTTCATCACACTCATTTTCTTTACTACTTATATTACAGTTGATATAATTGGAAAAATACGTGTAACTTTTATTAAATTTACAATGTTATTTGGCAATCTACTAATTTTTATTATCACAAATAATGTAATATTCATAACTATCGACTAGTAAACGACCAAACGCATAATGTGATACTGAAAATGTATGCTTGTCCGTGTCTTCAAAACTGTTCGTATTTAATCGAAAGAGAACGAGAAATTGCTTCTCGGAAGACCCTATTAAAATACACTCGATACTGCATAACCAATTATCAGCGCCGATTTTTAAGGAAATACTGCGTTATGCATGGTTTGCTTCCAAACTATCGTCTGAAAGAGAGGTTTTTGAAAATGTTAACAAGGTTTGTTTTTCCACAGAAAACGTCAAAAGACCTTGCGTATGCATTGCCGTTCAACTTTATGCTTTCCATGTTTTTACGAAAAATACCATCCTGCTCGTAATGTCGAAAGCGACGATTAATTGTACACCTTTCGAATGCCGCCTGTGCCGGTCAAAACTTGGAGGTAACAAGTCGTTTCGGGCTCGTTCCAGGTATAAGGGATTTCTCAAATCACGGACAAACATACTTTTTCAGTATGACTTTATGCATTTGGTCGTTTACTAGACGATAGTTATGATTATTACATTGTTTGTGATAATAAAAGTTAGTAGACTGCAAAATAACATTGTAACTTTAATAAAATTTCATCCGATTACATGTATTTTCCCCATTATATCAATTCGCCTGCAGCCTGCAGCCGCTTCATGGTTAAAATGGCCACGCACAGATATATATTCGACGACCGAAATTATCTTGCGATTTTCTCAATATCGCTTGTGATGTACGCGCTACTGCTAACACATGTTGTTGTCCTCATGGAGTACTACGATTGTACGAAGTTTGCAGTAAATCCGCGTTCCAAACGTCGTGGCCTCCCCTTGTAAGTGTTATACCGGAGCCGAGGTAGCCCCTCAGGTCCGGCAACCCATATTACGCCACGGAGGACGAGGTTGTCTATGCCCAAGGCGTCCTAAAAGCACCATGGTAAATGCCAGCTATTTACATACAAGATAATGGAAACAGGCATTTCGAGAATTACTTCCTGCATGGGAAGCTCGAGCCACGGCCTGCAGGAAGTATCACAACGCCAGAACCTGATTTGCTGGAGACATCTATTAAGGCTAGAACCAGCCCCGAAGTCCAGTTCACGCCGGATGCCGACTTCGTGTACTGCGACCGTTGCAGATTACACCTTCATCTCTGAATTGGACTGTTACTAGTGTGTGTGTATGTGTTACCAAGAACCTTTGTGCAAAATAAGAAGTAAACTTCTGTTTGCCTCTATTAGGGGACTTTTACTGCCATCGTTATTGTTACCTTTCGTTTTTTTCCTCAGTCATCAAACTTGTGAACTTACATCAACAAAAGCTGTGTTTGTGAAAAATTGCGAATTGTCAGTCACAACACTAAGGAATAACGAGATACGTTTGAAGTTATCTAAGGCTATAGTTACAGAAATAAGGAATAGCTCCGTAGGCTGTACATCCCTAAAAAGGGCCATCACAGAAATTGGAAGGAAAAACATAGGTACAAAGATGGTAACTGCGAAGAAACCTTGGGTAACAGAAGAAATACTTCAGTTGGCCGATGAAAGGAGGAAGTAAAAAAATGCTTCGGGAAACTCAGGCATAAAGAAATACAAGCCGCAGAGGAATGAAAAAAACAGGAAGTACAGGGGAACTAAGACGAAATGGCTGCATGAAAAATGTGAAAAAATCTAAAAAGAAATTACTGTCGTAAGGACAGACTCAGCATACAGGAAAACCAAAACAACCTTGGGTGACATTAAAAGTAAGGGTGATAACATTAAGAGTGCAACCGGAATTCCACTGTTAAATGAAGAGGAGAGAGCAGATAGTGGGAAAGAACAATTTGAAAGCTTCTATGAGGGGAAAATTTGTCTGATGCGATAGAAGAAGAAACAGGAGTCTATTTAGAAGAGATAGG
This sequence comes from Schistocerca nitens, assembly GCF_023898315.1. NCBI lineage: Eukaryota > Metazoa > Arthropoda > Insecta > Orthoptera > Acrididae > Schistocerca > Schistocerca nitens. The sequence goes on from NC_064623.1 coordinate 203,326,992, forward strand.
GGGTCCAGTATTAGAATCAGAGTTTAAAGAGCTTTAGAGGACTTCAAATCAAATAAGGCAGAAGGCATAGCTAACATTCCTTCAGATTTTCTAAAATCATTGGGGGAAGTGGTGGCAACAAAACGAATATTCACCTTGGTGTGTAGAATGTATGATTCTGGCGAGATAGCATCTGACTTCCGAAAAGCATCATCCACACAATTTCGAAATCGGAAAGAGCTGACAAGTGCGAGAATTATCGCACAATCAGCTTAACAGCTCATGCGTCCAAGGTTCTGACAAGAATAACATACAGAACAATGGAAAAGAAAATTGAGGTTGTGCAAGACGACGATCAGTTTGGCTTTAGGACAGGTAAAGGCACCAGAGAGGCAAGTCTGTCGCTGCGGTTGATAATGGAAGCTAGGCTAAAGGAAAATCAAGACATGTTCATAGGATTTGTCGACCTGGAAAAAGTTTCGACAATGTAAAATGGTGCAAGATGTTCGAAATTCCAAAAAAAGTAGGGGTAAGCTATAGGGAGAGTTTACAAGAGCCAAGAGGGAATAATAGGAATGGACGTCCAAGAACAAAGGAGTAAAAACGGTGTAAAACAGGGATGTAGTCTTTCGCCGCTACAGTTCAACCTGTACATCGAAGAAGCAATTATGGAAATAAAAGAAAGGTTTAAGAGTGGAATTAAAATTCAAGGTGAAAGGGTATCAGCGATACGATTCGCTGATTACACTGCTATCCTGAGTGAAAGTGAATTATATGATCTGCTGAATGAAATGAACAATCTAATGAGTACAGAATATGGATTGATAGTAAATCGAAGAAAGACGAAAGTAATGAGAAACGGTAAGAATGAGAACAGTGAGAAAGTTAACGTCAGGATTTATGGTCACGAAATAGATAAAGTTAAGGAATTCTGCTAACTAGGCAGTAAAATAACCAATGACAGATGGACTAAGGAGGACATCAAAAGCAGACTGGAAATGGCAAAAAGAGCATTCCTGGCCAAGAGAAGTCTACTAGTATCAAACATAGACCTTAATTTGAGGAAAAAATTTCTGAGAATATACGTCTAGAGCACAGCATTGTATGGTAGTGCAACATGGACTGTGGGAAAACCGGAAGAGAATCGAAGCGTTTCAGATGTGGTGCTACAGACGAACGTCCACCTAATAGTGGACCGATAAGGTCAGGAATGAGAAGGTTCTGCGCAGAATCGGAGAGGAAAGGAATATGTGGAAAACAATGACAAGGACAAGGTACTAGAGGAAGCTGTAGAGGGCAAAAACTGTAGAGGAAGACAGAGATTGAAATACGTCCAGCAGATAATTGAGGACGTAGGCTGCAAGTGCTACTCTGAGATGAAGACGTTGGCACAGGAGAGGAATTCGTGGGGCACCGCATCTAACCAGTCAGAAGAATGATGACAAAAATAACAACCGTCTTCAGACCTGTAAGCGTTATGAATATGTTTCAAAGTTTATAATTATCATATGTAATTTCCAAAAAACTTGTATATTTACCTATTGCTATCGTTGTATTCTAACTTGATATTGTATTATCGCTTGATGGTGGCTCATCTTTTCAAATATAACGAAAATATAAATTATTTTTACTAAACATTTTTTGATCACTATGATCGAAAAAAATACGGCTTGCTCTATAATGCTGCGATAATTTTGTAAGCTTGTCGTTTATGTATACAAATTGGTTTATTTTGTATGCAGCTTACGCTATCCATACATTACATCTTATTATATGTGAGACTACTGCCACTTGATAGTACACTTTAGTATTATGCAATTCTTGAAACTTTCCGGCAGTACGGTGTCAGTAATTAACATACCCACATCTGACTACAGTGGATGTGCTCTGTCCGATGTATTTCACATCTCTGTTACTTGCTAATAAAATTATGGCTTTTAGTTTAGTGTACTTAGTGTTGCACTGGAGTGCCTTTTATATGAGGTAAACATTATTTTACTTTATGACGGTGCAGTCACCATAAACATTTTAGCGCTTTCTCTTAAGTAATATTTTTAATTTCACCTCCATGTTTTCAATGGCCAGTTGCAATGTAGCACGTATCCGATGGTATGTAAAACTGAGTTAAAGTTTTTTCTAAATTTCGTATCATAATTATTAACGTTGTAACGTATTTGTATCACAGATCTGAGAATGACATAACTTTGATGAAACTAGTAATCAGGATATGTTACAAATGCTATCTGGACAATAAATCTCCTAATCTGAAACACAGATCGCTCTTCTTCTGGCAATATCAGGTATTTACTCTATAATTTGTCGGGCAAACAGCTCATACGTAACTTATTTTGCAGATACACTGCATTTTCTCAGAACCCCTTCGAAAAATCTAGCAAAGAATTCTTCCATTCGCCTTTGTTAATGCCGATTTTACGAGTTGGCCCTATTTTGTACCGTTTATTAATATTAATACCTTAATACTAAAATGACGTGACATGCGGCAGATACTCGCTATTAGTCTTCTGTTGGCATTTTATCGAGTTCGCATGTTATCGAGTTCCTTCTCTTTGTTGTAGGCATCAGCTTGCACGTGCCCAGATTTAAAATGAATTGGTATTCACTGCACCAAAAGCTGGAATATTGTCCAACTTTTTCTGCACTTTCTCATCATATCCAGTGGCGATGCTGTCCTGCAGACAACGGTATCCTCAGTGAACAAAGCCAAAAAGTTGTCGCAAGACGGCGCATCGTAACTTGGCGCAGGGATTGTAACTTGACCCTCGATGTAAATAAATGTGGCGTACTGCGCATTAAAAGCAGAAAGATTCATTATTGTACGATTACACGATTGTAGATTTCTCACTAGAAGCTATCCATTAATTTTCTGAGAGGATACATACAGACTGGTTTGAAGTGGAACGACCACATCAAACTTGTCGCAGGTAAGGCAGATGCAAGACAGAGTCATCGGAGGAATTCTGAGAAAGGGTAGTCCACCCACAAAAGTAGTACATCACAAAAACCTCGTTCGATCAGTACCTGCACACTGCTCGTCTATATGAGGTCCGTGCCAGATAAGCGTCATTGGGCAAATAGAGAAGAACCAAAGACAAGCAGCGCATTTCAATACAGGTCAATTTTTAACATACATAAACTGTTATTCACAGATTAAGAATTACATTGATACAAAGAATTACCTCTATTACGTTTCAAAGAAGCAAAATATCGTTCTAGGTGCTATATACACACCTTTTTGCTGTCGCAGTTTTCATCTTGCTATTATTATTTCCTTATAAGTCTGTCAAACCGAGTTCGTTTACACTTGGTTATTGGATGTAGAGCATTTACTAAATTTTTTTTTTAAAGTCAGAATTTTATTTTTTGGAAGTATAGGTGCCTCAAGTTATTCATTTCTTATAACTCATAATTAGGCTGAATAGATTGAAACATCCCCTTAGAAAAATGAATTACTGTGGCGGTAAACCTCTTACGTTATTTGATTTTCAAACAGCTGAGCACAACTGAACGTACGCAGGCATTTCTCTCTTTACTTATTCAGATCAACACTAAACTGACATACAATTTTTTTTTTCAGCGCAATGCAATCTGACTTTCAATAATCCCTACAAAAGAATGGCCCTGACTAACATTAACCTATACGTTTCACAAATCACTTACCTCACAAAAATCTTTGTTACTCGAACTACTGAAATACAGCGAGCGCCAATACTGCCTGCTAAATAAAAGATTCTAACTACTGAAGGCACTAACTACTGATAGGCATAGTTAGGAAATGAAAGATTATGATAGAGAACAAACAATGTATTTACCTTACTAGTGTTCAAAAGTCATTATATATATCAGATCATGACATCCTGTCTTACAAATTTCGTTTTTCTGACGGACAAACGTCCAGATCATCTGCTCTCAAAATTCTGCCATCTCTCTCCCCATATCCACCACTGCTGGCGGCTCACCTCCAACTGCGCAACGCTACGCGCTGTTCACATCCATCTGCCCGACACTACAATAGCGAATATTCCAACAATGCCAACCAGCCAAAGACTGCACACAGCACAGCCATTGATTTTCATACAGAGCGCTACGTGGCGTTACCAACATAAAAACCTAAACAGCCCACTTACAAGATGAACTTTTTGTGGTGCATATATTTACAGGGTGATTCAGGTGCCCCTCCATCAGTTTTATGCAACCTGCAACACCGTCAAATACTACGCGCAAAATTTTTGTATTCCCTCGGGTGCTACACGCATACTATTAGTCATACAGAAAATATGAACAGAACCTTTTTGAAGGAAATTTAATGTTAAATCTTGTACTTTTTGAACCTGGGATATGTTTCAACTAGAGGGCGTAGTTTCAGAGTTATTCAAGAAAAATTTACTAAAGTCACCTTCAAACGCATTTTTCTTGAGTACCTCAAAAACCATGATCTACAGCGAAAATTTGTCCAAGTGCAAAAGTTAACTACATTAAATTTCGTACAAAAAGGTCCTGATCATTTTGTCTGGAGGAGTAAAAATTTGTGCGCGACGAGCGCGAACGATAGAATATGGAAACCTCGCGCATGTCATATGCACAAATTAATACTATGAACGTTGGTTTTACAAGAGCTGATAGCACAGGAGACAACATATTTCCACTTTGACACTATATGGTAGTAACAGTTTTGAGGAATTACAATGATATGGAATTTTACATCTTTAACTTAACATGTATACAAAAAGCAACATGGTACATCTAAACAAACAAAAAACACACATTTGTTTTTCTACATAGGAAAAAATTTAAATTTATTAAAGATAGGAGGAGAAAGAAATAGATAGATAGATAGATAGAGAGAGAGAGAGAGAGAGAGAGAGAGAGAGAGGGAGAGAGAGAGAGAAAGCTAGAAGGAGAGAGGTGTGGAGGGAGGGAGGGAGAGGGAGAGAGTAATAGTGGAAAGGAGAGCTCTTTTCTACTTGTAGACACTAATTGATTACAGTGCTAAGCTCTCAAGCTGGCGATGTTATACTTGTTCTGGAACTCGTTTAGTTTACGAGTTAGTTTAGCATGTTCTTATTGACGTTCCAGTAACTACTGCGGAAAGTACGCTGAGGTACTTGTGCAGCGACCTCGGGCTGTCTTCGTGCCCTTTAAGTTCTCGCTCGACGCCGACTGTTCGCGGCACGTATGTAGCCTCGAGGGCACAGTGGCTGTTGCTGCATGTTAGCGCAGGGGCTGGCTGAGTGCTACAGGCTCACGATGTCCCGAGGCGATTGTCTGCTGTCACAACTGTACAGAACGGGACAGAACACCGGGCTATCCGTCAAGACGGCTAATGGACGCTGACACGCCTTGGGCGCTCCCTGGTAATTTAAAGGGGCTTACCGCTTGCAGGGCAGCCCACACCGTATTGGACAACGCTGCTCGCCCCACGAATATAAGGAACAAACCCCTCACTCGAAAATTTATTCACGTGTCTGCATAATACCGTACCATGGTCTGACCCCCGCACAGACTGCCACACTAGAGATATTGATGTTAGTACACCCAAAACTCTTATGACTACTAAAATCTGACAAGGCAAGATGCCTTTCACATTGAATACGTTGTTGACTTAGCCCCTTTCCATCTCCTATTTCCAGAGAATCTCTACCGTTGGGTTTTATGCAAACCACGCCTTCAAAAACCACACATGAGATTTTCATTTTCTCTCACCCACTAAGAGCAAACTATTGGTACTACTGAAAAGTGAACAGCATCTTTAATATAGTTAAATTCTGTATTAGGATACGTTTCCGGTAGAGGCCACTGTTTTCGAGTTACTCAAGAAAAACGCGTTTGAAAGACACTTTTGTACGTCTTTCTTCAATAATTCGAAAACTACAACCTCTAGTTGAAACGTATGCCAGTACAAATTACATTTGCGAGAAAAAGGTCTGCAGGGCTAATAGCATGCATGTGATATTTGAAAGAATTGCAGATTTCAGAAATTCCACATGTATGGGCAGCTTAACTACGCTGCAAGTGTATTACAGGGGTATCCACAAACTGAACAGCTGCATTTTGTTTACACACCAACATGTGATACACTTTTTTAATTTACATATTGTATACACACATATACCTGGCTACAATTTATATTATATTGTTAAGATATGTATTTTAGAGCACATGTTTACTACAGAATTTTTTTCTTCCTTCAGTCCGGAACCGCGCTGCTGCTATGGTCGCCGGTTCGAATCCTGCCTCGGGCATGGATGTGTGTGATGTCCTTAGGTTAGTTAGGTTTAAGTAGTTCTAAGTCTAGGGGACTGATAACCTCAGATGTTAAGTCCCATAGTGCTCAGAGCCATTTGAACCATTTTTTTTTTCTTCATTTGGTCCATACAACCCTCTCCCAAGATATGAAAAGCAAAGAGCTTACCATATAAGAGATTTGTTTCACAGTACCGAAGGTGCTCATAGCGCTTAAGATATGCATTATAGGACTCGTGTTTCGTGGAGTTTTTTTGCTTAGAATGGTCGACCCTGTCATATACCAGACTGAGATTCACTGGAAGAATCCTAAGGAAATGCAATTCGAAAACAAAGGAAGTAGGTTACAGTACACTCGTTCGCCCACTGCTTGAATATTGCTCACCAGTGTGGGATGCGTACCAGATAGAGTTGATAGAAGAGCTAGAGAAGATCCAACGGAGAGTAGCGCGCTTTGTTACAGGATCATTTAGTAATCGCGAAAGCGTTACGGAGATGATAGATAAACTCCGGTGGAAGACTCTGCAGGAGAGACGCTCAGTAGCTCGCTACGGGCTTTTATTGAAGTTTCGAGAACATACCTTCACCGAGGAGTCAAGCAGTATATTGCTCCCTCCTACGTATATCTCGCGAAGAGACCATGGGGATAAAATCAGAGAGGTTAGAGCCCACACAGAGGCATACCGACTACCTTTCTTTCCACGAATAACACGAGACTGGAATAGAAGGGAGAACCGATAGAGGTACGCGAAGTACACTCCACCACACGCCGACAGGTGGCTTGCGGAGTATCGATGTAGATGTAGATTCTTGAACAAATATAACTTGGTGAGTGAGGCAGAAGTCCAGCTGAACGCATAAATAACTGCAAAACTGTCGTGAGATGATCTATAAGGTCACTATAAGGTCACATGCTCACGTGCCAAACAATTGACCTAAATGATATGCAAAAACACCTTTTGTTAACCTGCGTAAGATGAGCCACACAACATTTTAATTAGATCATGAATAACAAAAGAAATACCACGGACTTTTTAGATGTGGAAATTATAATAGCATCCCTCTGCTTGTGTAAGCACTATTTATTTTTGGGGGGTGGGGGAGGAGGTTCTTCGAAAGGGCTTTCAATATGCTGTGGGTATCATTACTTATAACAGTGATTCTTTCATAATTCTATTTGGTTCTTAGTATCCCTCTTTGTTACAGTTACAAGTAGTTCACTGTTAAGCCTTTTGACGGTCGCGTTTTTACGCTATGATCCGCGTGAGGGTATGGGCATAAGTGTACTATTGAAACGTCCCCTTTTGAAAAATTTATACAGACTGTGCTTAACCTGACACACAATATTTTGTTAGCGCAACGCAATCTGACTTTCAAAATTCCCTACAAAAGAATGGCCCTGACTAACATTAAACTATACCTTTCACAAATCACTTACCTCACAAAAATCTTCGCTGCTCAAGCTACTGCAATACAGCGAGCGCCACTACTGCCAGCTAAATAAAAGATTCAAACTATGGAAGGCACTAACTACTGATAGGGATAGTTAGCAAATGAAAGATATTAATAGAGAACAAAGAATGTATTTACCTTGATATCATCATATATATAGCAGTTCATGACAAATTACAAAACTCCGCCATCTCTCTCCCCTCATCCACCACTGCTGGCGGCTCACCTCCAACTGCGCAACGCTACGCGCTGTTCGCAGCCAGCTGCCTAACACTACAATGGCGAGTATTACAACAATGCAAAGCAGCCACAGACTGCACACAGCACAGCCAGTGATTTTCATATAGAGGTGGCGTTACCAATAAAAAAACCTAAACAGCCTACTTACATAGCCCCCATGCTACCCACAAAAAATTTTACAAATTTTTTTGGGCACTGGCCAATACATATTTGTTAAAATTTTTCATAATCGTAATTACAATAACAAAGAAATCAAATGCACACACTTATTGATACAATGTTGGTCAAAAGCTAAAATTTTCTCACAGTCCATAAAGACTGTCCTGATCGTTGATCACCGTAAAATAGTAGTGTTTTTCTCAAAGTCTGAGCAGTAAAAGAAAATGCACACGGAAGTAGTGGATTTCCATGCAGTCTTGAAGAAGTAGTGTTGTCCTTCCAACGGAAAGACAGTGCTGACTCTTGACATGCTGACAGGTAATGGGCCACAACAGAGCAAACCCACAGCGTAGTCAATCGAAGTTTTGAAGAATATCGTTTGGTAGGTCATCACAGAGCAGACCCACTGTAGTCCTGGTAGAGATTACGGTATTGGTGGGCCACCAGAGGTGCAGACCCACTGCAGTCCTGGTAGAAATAATGGTACTGGTGAGTCAGCAAAGACGCAGACCCACTGTAGTCCTTGTAGAGATAATGGTACTGGCGGGTCATCAAAGATGCAGACCCACTGTAGTCCTTGTGGAGATGATGGTACTGGCGGGTCATCAAAGATGCAGACCCACTGTAGTCCTTGTAGAGATAATGGTACTGGCGGGTCATCAAAGATGCAGACCCACTGTAGTCCTTGTAGAGATGATGGTACTGGCGGGTCATCAAAGATGCAGACCCACTGTAGTCCTTGTAGAGATGGCCAGCAGCCATCTGTTGTGACTGCAGGTGCACAATCACCATTGAAGAGTCTTGCGGATAATATAGCAAGTCCATAAACCACCACTTGTGCACTCACAAAGTTTTTTTAATTGTCCTTAGAACCAGCAATGCTGTTATCCAGTCCCTTGCTGAATTATTAACACACGCGCAAACACTAACAGTCCCTACGTGTCACATATTGTCCATATAGTATGACCAACAGAAACGTGTGCAGTGAAATGGAACTTACAAGTTACTTAATTTGATGAACTGCTGTCAATTACAGTTTCATAACATGAGAGTACAATTACAAAGGTACAAAATACATCATTAAAGAACATAACAATACAGATAACATTTGTAGTACAGGCTTTACAAAAGAATCAAAATAACATATACATCAATGTTACATGAATTATGAGATAAGTAGATACATAAAAGTTCAGAATAACTTTCAAAACATCAACTTCACACATGAGCATTAAAATAAAACAAAATAAATAATGTCTAAGCATATTTACAAGGTAAATAACATATTATTGATGCCAATTATATTTGAGGATAACAGTATTCCTCATCATAGTGAATGTAGCTTAGTATTAGAAGAGAAAAAAATTCTATGAAACTACACAGAGACAGGAAGAAAACAAATACACAAGGGTACACAAACACATAGGGGGATAACACAATGGAAAGGACAGGGTTCGTTTTCAGTGTAACATTTGGTACTGCAGTCCAACCTAAAACTTCATTCCATAGATCGTTCCTCTTATTTCGACATTTGCACCTGCCAAAAAAATCCTATCCAAGCATGCTTTCTATATTCTGTTCACATATTTCTTACCTCATTATTTATTTACCATTATCTTACCTCATCATTTATTTCCAAGAAAATCCTACCTAAACCTGTTGTCCCTAAACCCTACTTTTTTGGTTCATATCCTCTTTCAAAACACTATTTTGGCCAAACCATTTTCTTATAGCTTCTCAAAGCATTTCTTCCAATCCATCATAGCTAGTTTCTTATATAGTCTACCCCCTCTTAAGTTAACTTAAATCTACTGAGCTCAGAGATATATACCAATGGACGAGGCAATGCAGCATCACATAAAACAATTAATATAAACAGCAATGAAAAAAGACGCAGATTTGCGAAGCAAGCTGCATTAAGAAATTAGCAAAGCAATTGTAATATTACAACTAATCTAAGGCAATGTGCAGCAATAAAACAATTAATATAAACAGCAATAAAAAAAACGCAAATTTGCGAAGCAAGCAGCATTAAGAAATTAGCAAAGCAATTGTAATATTACAACTAATCTAAGGCAATGTGCAGCAAACAATAAAAATAAATCATTAGTAAAACTGGCTTAACAGAATAATACAAAGTCAAATTCAATAACACTATGCCTGGCAAACAGCAGCAACTTATACCTAAACATGACATAGCTCAAGCAGAAAAAATAGTACACTAAAGATAACAATGCAGATAAGGGAAATGTATAATCACATCTTAATGTCTAAGTAATTAAAGTGGTGCACCACAACAACTTATTGTAAAAAAAAATATTACCATGTACTTGAAAAGAATATTATGTATGCATTTACTATTACTAGTTCCTCCTTATTGTTCTTTCCTTTCCAAGTGCTCCTTTTTTTAAAAATGTGGATCACAAAATTATTATTTAATAGATCTGTTGACAGAAAGTGTTCACATTAGCAAATGCATTTAATTTTATTTTATGAAACCAATGCTACAAGACAGCTGGAAACCAGATATCAAATGAAATAAGCAACTATGTACAAAGTAAAGCATAAAAACATCGTTCAATAGCCATGTGGCATTTCATAAGTAGTAAAAAAATATCTCATCTAGAAAGACAGTAGTCATAATCAGGTGTGTAGACAAACTATTTCTTGTCATTTCATTAGGCATTTCAGTAAATATCAGAAAGTACGATGTGTTTCCAAGTAATGAGCGTGTCGCATTTGCGATGGTTTCTACAAAGGAACGTCAATAGCGAGGATAATGGCCTCCCCTTTTTTTTCTCCACCTAATGGCTTTTTCTCCGGGCGGCTGGCCCAGCTGTGCGCCACAACGCATTACATCAAGGTCACTTACCTTTCTTAACGAAATATTTACGACAGCAGTTTTCGCTACAGCGACAGTCGCATATAAAAATTTCATAGGTCAAGAATTAGCGTTGCAAATCTGTGGAAACAAAATCTTATTGATATAACAGTGTCCAAAAAAATGTTCGTCGGCATTGTGATACATTCACGCATTTACACACATTTCATAATTCTAAAAGTACGATTCTCTGTTTCCAACATACGTCTTCACAAGGCAGAGTTCCTAACTGCTACTCATTACTCCTTACCTTATTACACATATATATATATTCGTCGACGCTTCTTTAATAATTCATCATATGAAATACGTAGCATAATCAAATTCCTCATATAGAATCAGCTTCTTGACCATAAACATACCTCAGCAGCATAATACACATCGTCATCATAACATCATAAAACCTCAGCCAAATCTCAAAATCGTCGTAGCTTCCTCCAATAATATCAAAACTTAAAAAAAATTCTCTGCTCATGTCAAAAGTGTCATCTACCTCAAACGTACTTTAAAATCATGCTCCCTTACCAAATATATCATTCAAAGCTCTCATAGTATCACAATGGTTCTGAAAAAATATGAACAGTTCACAAAGTACAAACAACATACAATTTCGTAAGTGTGAAGTTATCCAACTATGTAATTGCGTAAACATCTGTCACTGACGTAGTAAAAAGAATGTTTATTTCTCTGTCAAATAATCAGATAGCTGTGTAATTTATTTTTATTTATTTATTTATTTATGCATTTATTTTACCTGGCAAGATTAGGGCCTTCAGGCCCTCTCTTACACCTAACCAGGCATACTCAGATTCAACAAATTTCAGTTTCTACAGAACATTAAGGACATATAACATGTTATACAGTATTAATGTTAAAGAAAAAAATTGAGATTATAAAAGTAGTACACTGATAATTATAACAATCAAAAAATAATTATAACAATCAAGAATAATAATAATAATAATAATAATAATAATAATAATGACTATGTATATGAAAGTAAACATATTTTTCTTTTATGAATGTCAGTCCTATTGCTAGTTGGGAATTTTCTCGTTATATTCTTGCAGCTTGTGAGTTATTCTCATCAGGCAGAGACATAAGACGATGGAATGGGGTGAAAGAGATATAGAAGAGGTAGATAGGTTAGAGGAAGAGAAATAGAATGGTAAAATTCGAAGCTATGATGCAGAGGAGAAAGAAAAAGATGAGAGGGGCACAACAATGGTGGCTATACCGTCCCTAATATGTAAGTCTTGAGTTCCCTCGTGTTGGAGAAATATGGTACCGATGTGTAAAGTTGTATAAGCAAATACCATATTAGCTAGGGTTCCTTGTGGTTGCCACACACATGGTACACAAAGTAAGAGTGTACCCCCCTGAGGATAAATGTAATTATACCCTCAGGTGTTACAAATTACAGCAATGGAATGAAATGTATCACGGAAAACTTTCTTTGCAATTTAAAAATCTTTAAAAATAAATGTTTTAAGTACAAAATTAATCACTCAAATATGTGTCCTGTAGCGCTAAACTGTGCGTCTTGTTGTAAGATAATCTCTGTGGAAGTCTCGTAGTTATCGTCCTCCGAAAGCTAAGTTCTGCAGAAGTCAATGTACTTACCTCATGATACACAAAAGTGAAATGCTTTGCGTATAGATATCTTAGTTATTACGCTTATTGCCGTGATGAGGAAAGTACTGTGCTGTAACATATTGTTGTGCCACGAAAAAGACTGTCTCATTGTTGCTATACCACAAAAGTTACTACTAAAACATGTTTTTCTTTCCAGAAGAATTCAGAAAACTGTGCAGATATAAAACAGAAACACTCCAAAAGCAATATTGTAAATTGTCACTCATTAGTAGCGTCTATGTTATTTTTCGCCGAGCCAGCCGGCGCACGCGGCTACCTGCGGTGCGAGTCATTGTCTGTTCCTTTGTTGGCTCGCATCGTTATTGGGATTAGGAGACCTAACTTCTACAAATTCGCCTTGCCGAGAGGGCCCTGCCCTGTTTAAATCCCGCCAGTTCTGATGCAATTCAGGTCTGTCGTTACGAACATATCGTCTGTCGTCATGTCGGTAGTTTACATAGTTTCTTTCTTGTCGGTCATGTTGTGGAGGATTTCTCCCTCAATCGTAACTGTGCGCCGAACTGTTGCGTCTGAAGTTATTCTGTCTCCCTTGATAATAATTTTTTTGGTTCCCATATTGTCTGTTTATGTGGTTATCTCTGTCATATTCATTACTACGGAAATGCGATCTTTCTCTGTAACTATTATTCTGCCAACGGTTGTCATATGGGTGGTGTCTTTTTTGGTCACGATTTGCGTTGTAAGAATAGCCTTGTCGTGTCCAGTTATTGTTTCTGTCGTCACAGAATTGTGACGTATGTGACCTGTAGTGTTTGTTTTCCTGTTTTCGCATCTGGCGACTGTCTGTGTCAATTTCTAATTCTTGTAGGAGTCCCTGGAAAGCTTCAATGTCGTCTTTGCAACGTCCTGCTAAAATAATATGTCGTAAATGTTCAGGCAATTTGAGTAAGCAAATGCGGATGAGTTCTGAGGGGCTGTATGGGTTTGAAACATACTGATTCTTATGCAACATGTCTTCAAAATATTTGACAAGACTGGAAAATTCAGATTGTTCAAAGTGTTTCATCATCATGATGCTATGTTTTACTCGGTCTTGTGTAGCTTGAGACCAATATGCTGACAGGAAGGCATGGTAAAATTCTCCTTCACTGTGACAATCGTGAATGACCGATCGCATTCTTACAGCTGGTTCATTCTCTAAGTAGCCACACATAAATTCTAATCTGTGCTCTAACGACCAGTTGTGAGGAAAACAATGAGAGAATTGATGGAGCCATGCTTGTGGATGAATGTCATTACCAGAATTCTTAAATGTTTTGAATTTACGTGTAGTAATGAACAGCTTATAGTCAAAATCATCGTGTCGGCGAGTCGCATATCGGTCATTGTTACGTTGTTTCTGTGATTCCATCTCAAAATTCGGTGTGCCTTGCCAATTTCTTTCATAATTTCCGAAGTGTCCTGTGTTATTATCTTGTGGGTGTTCCGTATTTCTAAGTCCCTCTTCCCGTGTTGGGGCGCGAGTGTCCTTTGAAATACGTAATTCTTGTACTACTTGTGCCAACTGATCTTGCACTTCCCGGATTTCTCTTTTGTACTGTGTATTGATTTGATTTTGATTTTGTTTGAATTTTCTAATTTGTTCGTACTCTTCAGTGTCAGTGAAGGCTACAGGTGTTGTGTCACTCAGATCCTCATCTACCTTTGTAGATAAGTTAGTGACCTGATCCGAAAGTTCGGCTACTTTCTCCGATAGTGTACTGATTTCCTCAGTGTGTTTTTCTGAACCAAGTTTCAGAGTATCTACTGTGTCCTTTAAGTTTTCCTGAGTTTTTGCAAGTTGCGTAACCGAATCGGTAGATGCAACTGAGTCAAATTTAGCTTGCAAGGTCTCATGATTTTCGTGAACAGTAGTTTGCAGTTCTTTTATGGCTGCTTCGTGATTCTGTAGTGCATTTTCATGCCGCGAAAAAATAGGTTGAAAATGCTCACAAATTTGTGTTTTTACGTCATTACATACTTTTTGACATTTAGATTCAATGTTATGTAACTCTGTAGTTAAATCTTCACGTGTTGGTTCAACCGTGGAGTCTAACTTTTGAAGATTTTGTTCCATTGTGTCTAACTTTTGAAGCATTTGCTGTGTTTGTCTCTGATTTTGTTCCAATGTGTCTAACTTTTGAAGCTTTTGTTGTGTTTGTCCCATTTGTTGTATTAATTGTAATAACAATGCACTGGTGTCTGGAACATGTTCCTCAGTGCTTTTCGGCAGTGAATTTGCACCGGAAACATTCACATTTTGACAAGTAGAAAATGTGTCTTGACTTATTCGAGAAAACGGTGAGGATCCAAAACCTGAATCTACAGTATTTGCGAGATCGTGTCGTGTCATTTCGGATTCCTGAGGCGAGCTATTGCTGACCGATCGATCGATAATACTTCCCTGTTCACCAATTGTTTCACTGCCTACGCCATTGTTTGCCGCCCGCTCCATTTCCCTATGCACAATTACCAAATTACTACTTTGAACATCAGTTAATTCATTACTCGGTGGCGCTAACACACTGCTTTCATTTTCACTGTCATTTCTCAGTTTACTTTGGAGCCTAGTATTACGTTTTTCACACGCCATTATTGTCACAATATTTCACACGACAACACAGAAAAACACAATTTGAAGAGCAAAAATAAGAAAACACATTAACATGACACTGAAAATAATATCTAGTTAATGGCAGCTGCGAAATACTTGGTGCAAATCTACATGCATGCCACAACTGTTTCACTGTACAACAATGAAAGACTGCAACTACACAGGAGATTTTCTCTACAATTACGCGCTAGCAATAAACAAAATCTACACTAATTACACAAACTACAAGAAAAAATCAGAAGATTCCAGTGAGGTATCCTAGGCTAAGGGTCGACATATGAAACGTCCCCTTTTGAAAAATTTATACAGACTGTGCTTAACCTGACACACAATATTTTGTTAGCGCAACGCAATCTGACTTTCAAAATTCCCTACAAAAGAATGGCCCTGACTAACATTAAACTATACCTTTCACAAATCACTTACCTCACAAAAATCTTCGCTGCTCAAGCTACTGCAATACAGCGAGCGCCACTACTGCCAGCTAAATAAAAGATTCAAACTATGGAAGGCACTAACTACTGATAGGGATAGTTAGCAAATGAAAGATATTAATAGAGAACAAAGAATGTATTTACCTTGATATCATCATATATATAGCAGTTCATGACAAATTACAAAACTCCGCCATCTCTCTCCCCACATCCACCACTGCTGGCGGCTCACCTCCAACTGCGCAACGCTACGCGCTGTTCGCAGCCAGCTGCCTAACACTACAATGGCGAGTATTACAACAATGCAAAGCAGCCACAGACTGCCGCCAGCACAGCCAGTGATTTTCATATAGAGGTGGCGTTACCAATAAAAAAACCTAAACAGCCTACTTACACTATTAAGAATCTGCTTCCACATCTAACAACGTCTATGGTCTTTTATTGTTTAATACGTATTGCAAATTTGACATATAGTTAACAAAAGGTTTCTTGCAACTTCTTTAGGTAAATTGTTGTCACCTTAAAATGTGATTTTATAGTCGCGAAACAAGCTCTGAAACAAGAGGAGCCGGCCGCGGTGGCCGTTCGGTTCTAGGCGCTCCAGTCCAGAGCCGCGCTGTTGCTACGGTCGCAGGGTCGAATCCTGCCTCGGGCATGGGTGTATGTGATGTCCTTAGGTTAGTTAGGTTTAAGTAGTTCTAAGTTCTAGGGGACTGATGACCACAGCAGTTGAGTCCCATAGTGCTCAGAGCCATTTGAACCATTTGAAACAAGAGGAAATCAACAAACCTTCTGGCGGCAGATGGTGCAGTTATTTATCCCTGAATACTAATCGTTACTCCTCGAACATCCTGTATTCATCCAGCATTTCAGAAAAAGGACACTTAGCAACTTTCAACAAACTTTGCACGCATTTTTAAACTTTTTAGGAAAATCTACTTGCGGTACATACCCCACAAAATAATAACGGAAAGAAGTTTTCGCTAACTACAATTTTGCTCTTCATTAGTACTATATTTGCAACACATACTGCAGACACTATCTAATTATACCACTGTATGTACCTCCATATTGTGTCCTCGTACGACACACGGAGAAACATCACTTCACACAGTCTTCCTGCTAGTTGTTCTTGGACTGTGCCTGCACGAAGTCTCAGGTGTTGACAATAAATGTTAGCAGTTATGGTTACACCTCGGGGAAGCAATCCGTAGTGCACCACAGCGTCGCTTTTCCACCAGATGCATAACACTATCTTCTGTGGATGCGCGCAGGTCTTTGTACTGGGTTGCTGCTGCTTTGCTTGGGCTCAACAATCCTTTTTTTTTTCTTATGTTGGCATAAAGTTATCATTTTTCGTCACCAGTAACGAAACAGGATAGAAATGGTCAGTGTTGATCGCGAGTCACTTCATGACGAAGAAGCAGAGGTGCAGATATGGCCACTCCGCTGATTTTTAGTGATTTTGGCTTACAGTATGTGGTACCCACACAACCGATTTTTGAACCTTTCCCATGCAAATGGTGTACGATAGTAGAATGATCACAGTTTGTAACACTTTCATGCCGATGTGCTCTTTGACCATTTATTATTGTGTATATACAGGGTGTTTCAAAAATGACCGGTATATTTGAAACGGCAATAAAAACTAAACGAGCAGCGATAGAAATACACCGTTTGTTGCAATATGCTTGGGACAGCAGTACATTTTCAGGCAGACAAACTTTCGAAATTACAGTAGTTACAATTTTCAACAACAGATGGCGCTGCGGTCTGGGAAACTCTATAGTACGATATTTTCCACATATCCACCATGCGTAGCAATAATATGGCGTAGTCTCTGAATGAAATTACCCGAAACCTTTGACAACGTGTCTGGCGGAATGGCTTCACATGCAGATGAGATGTACTGCTTCAGCTGTTCAATTGTTTCTGGAGTCTGGCGGTACACCTGGTCTTTCAAGTGTCCCCACAGAAAGAAGTCACAGGGGTTCATGTCTGGCGAATAGGGAGGCCACTCCACGCCGCCTCCTGTATGTTTCGGATAGCCCAAAGCAATCACACGATCATCGAAATATTCATTCAGGAAATTAAAGACGTCGGCCGTACGATGTGGCCGGGCACCATCTTGCATAAACCACGAGGTGTTCGCAGTGTCGTCTAAGGCGGTTTGTACCGCCACAAATTCACGAAGAATGTCCAGATAGCGTGATGCAGTAATCGTTTCGGATCTGAAAAATGGGCCAATGATTCCTTTGGAAGAAATGGCGGCCCAGACCAGTACTTTTTGAGGATGCAGGGACGATGGGACTGCAACATGGGGCTTTTCGGTTCCCCATGTGCGCCAGTTCTGTTTATTGACGAAGACGTCCAGGTAAAAATAAGCTTCGTCAGTAAACCAAATGCTGCCCACATGCATATCGCCATCATCAATCCTGTGCACTATATCGTTAGCGAATGTCTCTCGTGCAGCAATGGTAGCGGCGCTGAGGGGTTGCCGCGTTTGAATTTTGTATGGATAGAGGTGTAAACTCTGGCGCATGAGATGATACGTGGACGTTGGCGTCATTTGGACCGCAGCTGCAACACGGCGAACGGAAACCCGAGGCCGCTGTTGGATCACCTGCTGCACTAGCTGCGCGTTGCCCTCTGTGGTTGCCGTACGCGGTCGCCCTACCTTTCCAGCACGTTCATCCGTCACGTTCCCAGTCCGTTGAAATGTTTCAAACAGATCCTTTATTGTATCGCTTTTCGGTCCTTTGGTTACATTAAACCTCCGTTGAAAACTTCGTCTTGTTGCAACAACACTGCGTTCTAGGCGGTGGAATTCCAACACCAGAAAAATCCTCTGTTCTAAGGAATAAACGATGTTGTCTACAGCACACTTGCACGTTGTGAACAGCACACGCTTACAGCAGAAAGACGACGTACAGAATGGCGCACCCACAGACTGCGTTGTCTTCTATATCTTTCACATCACTTGCAGCGCCATCTGTTGTTGAAAATTGTAACTACTGTAATTTCGAAAGTTTGTCCGCCTGAAAATGTACTGTTGTCCCAAGCATATTGCAACAAACGGTGTATTTCTATCGCTGCTCGTTTAGTTTTTATTGCCGTTTCAAATATACCGGTCATTTTTGAAACACCCTGTACTTGCTTTTATCTTTATGTAAATTTATATGTACACAATGTATGACTTAATTTGTTTATTTTGCTGTATTAGCAATTATGTATATTATGTAGATATCACTGAGTAATCGCTGAGGGAATGTTAGGTAATGGCTGGGTTTTTGTCAACGAATAAGTATCGTTGGAGTAGCGGCGTCTCTGGACTCTGGAGGATGTTACGTCATAGCGGGCGCTACACAGAGAGAGAACTCTGGTGTGAGACGTGGTGAAGTGCGGACGCATGGATGGCGTGCACTGTACTGGAGGAGTGATTGTTTAGCGGCACGTGGCAAGTGATGAGCGTGGGCGGTGGAAATATTTTTCTGCATCAACATCAAGAACCTGCCACGCCAATACCATTGCCAACAACTCCCGTGCTCGCTAATTGTCATGGAAAGGAGTCAGCAGCAGTATCGTCGTCAGCAACTTCGTCACGGCGAGAATGGACTGAAAAAAAGATTGCTGCATCACAGCTCATTGTCAACTAGTTTCGTAACGATGTTACTCACCTTTGTGGTGTTTTGCGAGTGAATAATTACCATACTGTAATTAAAACTGTTTCCCGTGACTCTCCTAAAATCATTCACCAAGTAGGTTCCTGTCCTGTCCTATTGTTACAATAATCCGAGTAGCGTTTGTGAAAAATGAAAATTGCAGTGCCAGTTAATTTTGTTTATGGACTAAATGATTCAGTTAGATTAAAGATTTGAACTTAAAGCATTCAGTAATTTCAGTCACACTAACTTTAAATTTGAACTAAATTTTGATCTAATTGTTGCAAATAGTAAATCAGCTAATCCAATCAAAATAATTCCTGGCACTATGAACAAAAGCACTAACTAGATTTAATGAGTGAGTGCAAATATCAGTGATTATTGTACTTTGTTGTTAGTAAAGTTCTGGTCCACATTTTGACTTGCAGTCGTGCTAAAGTATAATAATTACCTTTTGATACAGTAATTATCAATTTCTACTTCCCTGTTCAGAAGTCAATAGAGTTTCTTTTAATTATTTTTTGCCATTTCCAAAAATTCATATGAAAATAGTAGACGTTATTGTGAGGTAGCGCCATTGTCACAACAGTAAGTAACCATTAATCTAAGTGTTATCTTGTATGTTTTCAAAATTTCAGCTCTATTAGTTAATCATATTTCGGTGCAAACTATTTTCTTTCTCGCTTTATTACGTCAATGTTTCAGTTGTTTTTGCTAACGTGCGTGCAGCCCTCTGTTGCCGCGCGTGTTCAAGTAATTCTTGACATTGACTGTTCGGCTCATTCATTCACCTACGGAACAGAAATTTTGCTCAATTGGGCTGGCGACCGTATTTCTTTTAGCTATAATTATTTCAGTAACTCTTATTATTCCGTTCCGATCCACGTGGAACCCCTTCTCGTTGGCACAGTACGTGAATGATAGCACAAACCTTTCGAACAACTATACTAAATTTTACAGTAATTAAGTAGGCGGAATAAGTTGTCCTAGAAGACATCTTGTTGTTAACCTCCCCCTCATTTATCGACTTTATATTGAATCTTCGGAACGATAGCCTTTTCAAAATTTTAGTCCAATTGTTTAGGCACATGCTTACACGGTCATACATTTCTAACATTGTCGATAGAAGGGAAGGGGGACGTTACATCACATCTGCCACTTCTCGAGTTCACTCACGTGGAACATTATAGATTAATGGCTTTAAACGATCTTCATGTAACCCCGAAGGTGAACAGTCACTAATGCCAAAACGATTCTCTGCAAAACGAGAAAACCATTTTCTTGCCCTACTCTGCCAATGACGTTATCCCTATGCACAGCGCAAATCTTTTTGGCTGCCTCCGGTGCCGTCACCCCTCTATTGAACTCAGACAGAAGAATCTGTCGGAAATGTTCCGATTTCTCCTATAGCACTCCGTTTTCTTGGGTCCACAGCTCCACTCAGTATCTCCAAATAATCAAAAGGCGATATGTTAACTCAGATATCAACAGTGAACTACAAATGAAAAATACCATCGATAAATAGAACCGTAGCAACCAGAACAGAAACTCTGCGAAGTTATGCACCAACCTACGAACTTATGCATCAACCTACCAGTTCTGAAAATGATTACCTAAGCAATCGAAACCGGCTATCACTTTCCAAAGGTGCGATCAAGACAAATTTCGTATCACCTGTAAGAGACATGATGATTTCGGTGGCTGAAAAAGTGGGGCAGAAATCAATGTTGGCATTGTATCAGCATTCCAGGACGAGGCAAATACCCCCCCCCCCCCCCCACCCACCCACTGCTGTCGCTCAGTTGCGGACGGCTGGTTACGTCCAACGACTTGTGTTGTGGTAGTGTTTAGGTTCATTAATATTCAAACGCCTGTTGTACACAGATGCAGAGTTTCACAGACAATAGTCCGTAATGGCTGGTTGAACAGACACTTCTCCATATTACAAAAGCACTTTTATTCGTTTTTACTTCCATTGTGTCGGCGTGCGTCGTACTCGGCAGCGCGTTAAAATGTCGAGAAATCTAGAAGTCATGAGAAATACTGCAAAGGACAAGCATGGAACAATTTTCTGTTGTTCAAATAATAAACTCAGCACTGAACGAAATTTAAATAAAATGTTGTGCAAACCTTTGCTCCTTTTGTGTGTTTTTTATTGTATTGCTCATTGATTACATTAAAAGTTTCATGTTGGCAAAAATGTGCAAAAACAACTCTGCATGAGAAATATGGTGCTGTAAAAGGCAGTTTTCTTTCCTCACTAGAAGCGACAACGGAAATGAGTGCACTATACACCACTTATGTATCGGCGAATGTTTCGAATATTTAAGTGAAAACCTCGCATCCATACAAATGGAAGGAATTAGGCGCGGAAGAAAGAGGAAGGCTCTGATCAAAATTACAAATTAAGTTGAGCAGCGGTCTAAACTCTCATAATGATCAGAACTAAGTCTTTAATGACAGAGAATTTTCACCAAGCTTCCCTGATGATCGCAAAAAAAAAAAAAAAAAAAAAAATGGTTCAAATGGCTCTGAGCACTATGGGACTTAACTGCTGAGGTCATCAGTCCCCTACAACTTATAACTACTTAAACCTAACTAACCTAAGGACATTACACACATCCATGCCCGAGGCAGGATTCGAACCTGCGACCGCAGCGGTCACGCGGTTCCAGACTGTAGCGCCTAGAACCGCTCGACCACTCGGGCTGGCCCTGATGATTCCTCAACACCACTAAAATTGACACATCATTTATTTTCAAACAATTTAATTTCACCATTTCCCTATTACTCGAGAGCTCTAAGAATCCACCTTACAATATCTCACAGCAAAAGACCTTCTTCTCCGTTAAAATAAAGAGTTACTCCAGATCTACGTTTTCAATTCACTGCTATCTTTGAAAATACTGAACAACTTATGCATACGAAAATTAAAGGCAGTGTCAGAGCTACACTGAGGCGACAAGTCATGAGATAGCAGAATGCAAATATGCGGATGGCGGCAGTATCACATACACAAGGTACAAAACGCGCTGCAGTAGGTGGTTCGTGTGAAAAAGTTTCCGTCGCAATTATTGCCCCACGTCAGGACATACCAGATTTTCAACGCGGAATGGTAGTTGTAGCCAGATGCATGGGACATTCCAGTCCGGAAATCGTTAGGGAATTCAGTATTGCCGGCCAGGGTGGCCGAGCGGCTCTAGGCGCTACAGTCTGGAACCGCGCGACCGCTACGGTCGCATGTTCGAATCCTGCCTCGGGCATGGGCGTGTGTGTTGTCCTTAGGTTAGTTAGGTTTAAGTAGTTCTAAGTTATAGGGGACTGATGACCTCAGAAGTTAAGTCCCACAGTGCTCAGAGCCATTTGAACCATTTTGAATTCAGTGTTCCGAAATCCACAGTGTCGAGAGTGTGTCGAGAACACCACATTTCTCAACTAACAAGGGAACCTCCCCATCGCACCATCCTCAGATTTAGTTATAAGTTGGCACAGTGGATAGGCCTTGAAAAACTGAACACAGATAAATCGAGAAAACAGGAAGAAGTTGTGTGGAACTATGAAAAAAATAGGCAAAATATACAAACTGAGTAGTCCATGCGCAAGATAGGTAGCATCAAGCATAATGTGAAGTCCGGAACGCCGTGGTCCCGTGGTTAGCGTGAGTAGCTGCGAAACGAGAGGTCCTTGGTTCAAGTCTTCCCTCAAGTGAAAAATCTATTTTCGCAAAGTTATGATCTGTCCGTTCGTTCACTGACGTCTCTGTTCACTGTAATAAGTTTAGTGTCTGTGTTTTGCGACCGCACCGCAAAACCGTGCGAGTAGTAGACTAAAGGACGTGCATCTCCAATAAGAACCGAAAACATTTGATCGCAAGGTCATAGGTCAACCGATTCCTGCACAGGAAAACACGTCTGATATATTCTATACGACACTGGTGACGGCATGTGCGTCACATGACAGGAATATGTTGTCGACCCACCTAACTTGTACTCTTGGCGAATGGGTAAAAAGATTCTTCTACCTTGCCCGATTCAGGTTTTCTTGTGGATGTGATAATCACTCCTAAAAAAGTGATGAAAACATAAGAGTTTGTCACATAAACTGCAACAAATGCATGCAACAGTTTCACAGTCGCACAGTTTTCCCTGTTCTCTGTCAAAACATATGTTTTTAACGTTTTCAAATTTTTCCGTGTGTAGACCGTCAAATTCCGCATATGTCCAAGCAAATCTGAACAAGTCCTGGAATTTTGGAGAGCGAAGTTGATTATGTGTGAGTGCCTGAACTTCGATAATTGTCTGAAAAGAAAATTAAACTTTTACTCGAGAAGAGACTTGAACCAAGGGCCTATCGGTCCGCAGCTGCCCACGCTAACCACGGGACCACGGCGTTCCAGAGTTCAGATTATGCTTGATGTTACCTATCTTGCGCATGGACTACTCAGTTTGTATATTTTGTTTATTTTTTTCATAGTTCCACACAACTTCTTCCTGTTTTCCCGATTGGTCTGTGTTCAGTTTTTCAAGGCCTCTCCACTGTGCCAACATATAACTAAATCTGAGGATGGTGCGATGGGGAGGTTCCCTTGTAAGGACAACGCAATGGCCGACGGCTTTCACTTAACGACAGAGAGTAGCGACGTTTGCGTAGAGTTGTAAGTGCTAACAGACGAGCAACTGCGTTAAATAGCCTCAGTAATCAATGTTGGGCGTACGACGGACGTATCAGGACAGTGGGGCGAAATTTGATGTTAGTGGGCCATGGCAGACGACCGCAGAGAGCGCCTTTGCCAACAGCACGAAGTCGCCTTCAGCGCGTCTGCTGGGCTGGTGACCGTGTCAGTTGGACGCTAGACGACTGGAAAACCGTGGCTTGGTCAGATGAGTCCCGATTTCAGTTGGAGATCTGTTGGTGTAGTTAATGGCGCCGACCCCACGAAGCCAAGGATCTAAGTTGACAACAAGGCACTGTGCAATCTGATCATGGCTCGATAATGGCGTGAGCTGTGTTTATATGCAATGAAGCTCCAAAGAAACTGGTATAGGCACGTGTATTCAAATACACGTGACCTGGCAACAACACTAAACAAGAACAACATTAACGCGCTGTGGCAGTTGTTCTACCTGCCACAGAGAATTGTTACTCTTATTGTACATAGCTGGCCGGTGTGGCCGAGCGGTTCTAGGCGCTTCAGTCTGGAACCGCGCGACCGCTACATTCGCAGGTTCGAATCCTGCCTCGGGCATGGATGTGTGTGTGATGTCCTTAGGTTAGTTAGGTTTGAGTAGTTCTAAGTTCTAGGGGACTGATGACCTCAGGTGTTAAGTCCCATAGTGCTCAGAGCCATTCGAATCATTTGATTTTATTATACACACATATCCCTGATGGTGCGTAAGTGTACGAAGTTAGACTGAAGGACCAAAGAAACTGGCACGCGCATGTGTGTGTGTGTGTTCAAATACAGAGATATGGAAACAGGCATAATACGGCGCTGCGGTCGGCAACACCTATATAAGACAATACGTGTGTGACGCAGTTGTTAGATCGGTTACTGCTGCTACAATTACAGGTTATCAAGATTTAACTGAGTGTGAATGTGGTGCTACAGTCGGCGTACGAAAAATGGGACGCAGCATCTCGAGGTAGCGATGAAGTGGGGATTTTCCCGTGCGACCATTTCGAGAGTCTACCGTGAACATCGGGAATCCGGTAAAGCATCAAATCTCCGACTACGCTGCGTCCGGTAAAAGATCATGCAACAATGGGACCAACAACGACTGAACAGAATCGTTCAACGTGACAGAAGTGCTACGCTTCCTCAAATTTCTGCAGCTTTCAATTGTGGGCCATCAACAAGTGTCAGCGTGCGAACCATTCAACGAAACATCATCGATATCGGATTTCGGAGCCGAAGGCTCACTGGTGTACCCTTGAGACTACGCAACACAAAGCTTTATGCCTCGTCCAGGACCGTCAGCACCAACATTGGACTCTTCATGACTGGTCGGACGAGCGTCGTTTCAAATCGCATCGAGCCGACGGATGTGTACGGGTTTGGAGGGAAGCTCATGAATCCATGGACGCTGCATGTCAGCAGGGGACCATTGAGGCTGGTGGAGGCTCTGTAATGTTGAGGGCCGTGTACAGTTGGAGTGAAATGGGAGCCCAGATATGTCTAGATACGACTCTGACAGGTGACACATATGTAAGCGTCCTGTCTGATCACCTGCATCCATTCATGTCCACTGTGCATTCCGACGTACTTCGGCAATTCCAGGAGGACAGTGCGACACCCGACACGTCCAGAATTGCTACGGAGTGGCTCGAGCAACACTCGTCTGAGTTTAAACACTTCCGCTGATACCAGTCTCCCCAGACATGATCATTATTGAGCATATCTAGAATGACTTGCAATTTGCTGATCATATCTCCACCTTCTCGTCTACTTATGGACAGTCCTACAGGATTCATGGTGTCAGTTCCCTCCATCACTACTTCAGACATCAGTCGAGTCCATGCCAAGTCGTGTTGCGGCACTTCTACGTGCTCATGGGGGCCCTACACGATATTAGGCATTTGTTTTTGGGCTCTTGACTCTTCAGTGTAGAATGGACTCGGCAATCGGACCTCTGGTCCAACCGAACCGATCATTGACTGAAAATGGCTATGTTCGGCCACTTGGAGACCATTTGCAGTCACTCATGGACTTCACGTTCCCACACAACGATTGAATTTTTACTAATGATAATGCGCCATGTCAGCAGGTCACAATTATTCGCGATTAGTTTGAAGAACATTCTGGACATTTCGAGAGAATTATTTGGCCACACAAATCGTGCGACATGAATCCCATCGAACATTTATAGGACGTAATCGAGAGGAAACTTCGGGCACAAAATGCTGCACCGCGAATACTTTCGCAATTATGGACGGCTGTAGAGGGAGCATGGCTTAGTATTTCTGCAGGGGACTACCAACGACTTTCTGAGTCCATTCCACGTCGAGATCCTGCTCTGTATTGGGCAAAAGGTGGTTCGACACGATGTCAGGAGGTATGGCCTGACTTTTCCCAACTCATTGTATTTTTGTTAATTTGAAAATTTTATGATTATATGTTTTAGTCTTCTACCAGTGAACCCAGCTCTTTAAGGAGTCCGGTTCTAGGCGCTTCAGTCCGGAACCGCGCTGCTGCTACGGTCGCAGGTTCGACTCCTGCCTCGGACACGGACGTGTGTAATGTCCTTAGGTTAGTTAGGTTTAAGTAGTTCTAAGTCTAGGGGGACTGATGACCTCAGATGTTAAGTCCCATAATGCTTAGAGCCATTGGAACCATTTTAAGGAGTCAGAATCCCTTGTAATAATCAGTTGCAAACGAATGAGCTACGTTTTAAATACAAATGAGCTATGGTTTAAACATTATATTTCAAGATGTAAGTGAGAAAATGTTTAGGAAAGTTTTCAAATTGTATTTAAAATTTGTTGGATGTCGCAAACTGCTCTCATAAAAAAACTGAATGAATATAGTCTGGGTAATTCGCGCTACATTTGAAGCAAAAGTTAATTTTTCATGCATCTCAATTTTTAGGACGTCATATTTCCTGAGCTATGTGTCGTACAGTAATGTATTTCTGAATATACATTCTATAACACGTGTACGTGCTGGATTGGATTGATTTGGGGGAAGAGACCAAACAGCGAGGTCATCAGATCAGAGAAGGATGGGGAAGGACGTCGGCCATGCCCTGTCAAAGGAACCATTCCGGCATTTGCCTGAAGCGCTTCAGGGAAATCACGGAAAACCTAAATCAGGATGGCCGGACGCGGGATTGAACCGTCGTCCTCCCGAATGGGAGTCCAGTGTGCTAACCATTGCGCCACCTCGCTCGGTTTGTAGGTGCTGTCTGCAAGGAGTGCTGTGTGCTGTGTGTTGCGATTAGAGTTAATGAAAAAGAAAATTATAACGTCACGTGGGATGTTAAATTTTTACTGTTCACCATTAAAAGTAAGACCTACCTCTTTCACAGATCTACAGGTTAAATGTTCAAGTTGTTCCTTCTAGACTATGCGTCGTACAATTATATAGTTTTGCATTTACATGCAGTGGCATATGTGGATACTGTATGAAAACTGACAAGTTTGACTACATGAACAACGAAACTGCGATAAACTCTTCGCTTTCATCATTTTCTTGAGATTGTCAGCGAGAAAAAGTTTCGTATACGTTTGAAATTATCTTTAAAGTTTCTTGAAAGTCACTCGTGCTATGATGCT
The DNA here is from genome assembly GCF_023898315.1 of Schistocerca nitens. NCBI lineage: Eukaryota > Metazoa > Arthropoda > Insecta > Orthoptera > Acrididae > Schistocerca > Schistocerca nitens. Next base: position 203,354,580 of record NC_064623.1, read on the forward strand.
CAAATACTGGATGAATGAAGTCTGGGTATTTGCCCGCTGTCAGTTAAGCTGTTACAAGGCACAGGTTCTAATGGTTGTGCTTCTGTTACTGTGTTAAAGTCTGAACAGAAGACTAGTGCATTTAATGAGTACATGACAGCCTTCCAATCTTTAAAATTTTGTCTACGACTATGAAAAGTACTGAAAATCAAATTTTCGTTGGCCCTGGAAGTCAATAGATGTATAGCCTGCAACTGATGCTGCTGATTTCTGGGATAGCGATTTAGTAATGTAGATGTTGAGAATAAATGAGGAATCTGCAAAATGTGTTTCTGTGTAAATTCAAAAATAAAATTAGCATCTCAGTAATTGTTTGAATTCTAGGCCTGGATTAAACGGTTAACCAAACTTCCAACATCGTCTGCGGTCGCGAAGTTAGTGCTCAAACCCGGCAAGGAATAGGCTAGGGCAGTCTCTGAATGGAGCCTTGCGGCATTCAGTAGAAAAGAATCAGATTCCGAAAACAGCTCAACACTAGCGGGTTATATACGGAGCACGACCGATTAATCAGCTCGGCTGCTGGTTGTGGCAAAACTCTGAGCCCGCACATCCGCATAGCGGTCTCTGCCGGCGTGGTTTGTTATCTCTGGAAACTTCGGTTTATATCTCTGGCGGCCGACAGTCTGTTATACCGCGCCGGCGCAGAGTCAACAATCGAACGCGCCCGAAACGGACGCCTGACTGTTGTTCAGGGCCCAAGGATAACAGTTTGCGTACAAAATATGGACGCTACGTCGTGCCTTTGTAGTTTTTCGCTCTTTCGGTGTTGGCGTCTCTGGCTGTACTTTTTTACGATCGCAGACGTTGTTATTGCCGTGAATCGCAGTGCCCTCGCGTAGGCGTTCTGCATAGGCTGCGGAATCGAACTGGCAAATGGGGACGCCACGGTCCCTTCGCTGTGATCGGGCAGCGTCGGTCGTAAAGTTTACGTATCTGCAGACGAGCTTGGCTCTAAATGGAAATCCGAAGTCTGTCTTCCCACCACAGACCATATAGTGCCGTTTCAAAGATATGTTAGAACTCTTTCACTTTGAAAACAGTAAACAGCGAAATGTTGTTTTGAAGTAACATCGGTGACTAGATGGTCGAGCATAAATACAAAAATCGTTTCCAAATGTTCCTCTAGAAAGGAAAATCCAAGAGTACTGACGCACTTTAATTCTTGCACACTTGGAGACACGAATATTTCTTTCTTTTATTTATTTATTTATTATCATTTGGCGTCTGCCAGGAAAGATAGCAGACTGCCATACAAATTACAAATACACTACTGGCCATTAAAATTGCTACACCAAGAAGAAATGCAGATGATAAACGGGTATTCATTGGACAAATATATTATACTAGAACTAACATGTGATTACATTTTCACGCAATTTGGGTGCATAGATCCTGAGAAATCAGTATCCAAAACAACCACCTCTGGCCATAATAACGGCCTTGATACGCCTGGGCATTGAGTCAAACACAGCTTGGATGGCGTGTACAGGTACACGAAACCACAGTTCATCAAGAGTTGCTCGGCCACCATTGACCAGACGTTTTCACTTGGTGAGGGATCTGGAGAATGCGCTGGCCAGGGCAGCAGTCGGACATTTTCTGTATCCAGAAAGGCCCTTAGAAGACCTGTAACATGCGGTCGGGCATTATCCTGCTGAAATGTAGGGCTTCGCAGGGATTGAATGAAGGGTAGAGCCACGGGTCGTAACACATCTGAAATGTAACGTCCACTGTTCAAAGTGCCGTCAATGCGAACAAGAGGTGACCGAGACGTATAACCAATGGCACCCCATACCATCACGCCTGGTGATGCGCCAGTATGGCCATGACGAATACACGTTTCCAATGTGCGTTCACTGCGATGTCGCCAAATACGGATGCGACCATCATGATTCTGTAAACAGAACCTGGATTTATCCGAAAAAATGACGTTTTGCCATTCGTGCACCCAGGTTCGTCGCTGAGTACACCATCGCAGGCGCTCCTGTCTGTGATGCAGCGACAAGGGTGACTTCAGCCATGGTCACCAAGCTGATAGTCCATGCTTATGCAAACGTCGGCGAACTGTTCGTGCAGATGGTTGTCGTCTTGCAAACGTCCCCATCTGTTGACTCAGGGATCGAAACGTAGCTGCACAATCCGTTACAGCCATGCGGATAAGCTGCCTGTCATCTCGACTGCTAGTGATACGAGGCCGTTGGGATCCAGCACGGCGTTCCGTATTACCCTCCTGAACCCACCGATTCTATATTCTGCTAACAGTCATTGGATCTCGACCAACGCGAGCAGCAATGTCGCGATACGATAAACCGCAATCACGATAGGCTACAATCCGACCTTTATCAAAGTTGGAAACGTGATGGTACGCATTTCTCCTCCTTACACGGGACATTACAACAACGTTTCACCAGGCAACGCCGGTCAACTGCTGTTTGTGTAAGAGAAATCGGTTGGAAACTTTCCTCATGTCAGCACGTTGTAGGTGTCGCCACCGTCGCCAACCTTGTGTGAATGATCTGAAAAGCAAATCATTTGCATATCACAGCATCTTCTCCCTGTCAATTAAATTTCGCGTCTGTAGCACGTCATCTTGGTGGTGTAGCAATTGTAATGGCCAGTAGTGTACATAAACATGCCAAGAAGAGAAAACACGTAATGGAGTTGCAATATTGGCGTTATGAAAAACAGTGTCCGGCCAAATAGTTGTATCGAGTGACAAAAGAACAATAGCAAACCACAAAAAAGTGTGAGAAACATGGTGAACAGTGCGAGGAAGGCCAGAACACAAAGTTGTGACTATATGGCAGTAACGTATAACAGTTTCCAAGTAGTTGTTACAAATTTTATCTTAAATATTCATTTCCCGAAAACTGAATGTCTAGGTATAATCGTTAGGCACTGTATATCGTAGTTTTCAAGAATGGAATCAATTTGAATAACGTCTTATGTATACGTGTGGAGATGTTATAAGGAATACGGGGTAAGCCACATGGTAGATGAAGCCAGTTTCTCTCAAATATTCCGCAAAAGCATGCCTGTGAACGCTGTTTCTGGACCAAGCGAAAAAATTAGCTCGTCATAAGAGATATTGTCACAATCGCAATAAGGAGAGTACAAAATTCTTAATCGACGCAGTATCCATGATTAAAACGCAAACGACTCACGCTTATTAATTTCGTTGAGAATTTTTTTGCGTTGAAGTAAGGTTTGGTCAAAGAAAACATTTTGCACTTACTAAATCCATATACAAAATTTTTCCAATACATATTAATTTGCTCCTTGATCTATTCATAATGCCTGCTTTAGGAATAGATGAGCCATAGAAAATTTCTAACTTTATTTTATACTTCGTAGATGGGCCTACCTGCTCTTTGTGAGTAATGCCCGAGTGAAAACGGAGGCAAATGAAAGAACAGATGATCCTTTATTGTTGTTTCGCGTCACCGTATGAACAATTGTGGCTACTCATTTTGCACTTTCAATGGACTAAACAACAATTTTGAAATCTGATATAACAGCTATGTGATGTTCTGTTTGTTTACTAAAAATTAATGCTTCATTTATGTAGATTGCTCCTGCTTTGAAAATGAAGGGGAAGTCTGGGAGGATAACGTGTTTGAACATATCTTTGGCATCCATCTGTTCTGACGGCAAATTTAATGAGCTTCTCCGAACAGAATGAGCTCCTCCGTTCTAACCTGCAAGGATTCCGAAAACATGGGCTACGTGATACCTAAATCGCTCTTTTCTCATATGACATGCTGAGAGCTAAGGATCAATGCAGTCGCGTGTATGAGGTATTTGTTGCCTTCCGGAAAGATTTTGAGTAAGTACCGTTTACTATCTGAAGTACGATTGTATGGGTTGTCAACTGAAATTTGTGACCGGATTTGTAATTTTTGGTAGGGAGTTCGTAGGAGGTTATCTCTGACGGAGAGCTTCAGGCGAGCCTTAGCGAAGTGTATTGGACCCTGGCTGTCTTATTGTGTATTAATGATCTAGTAAACGACTATAATAGTAATCTAAGTCTCTTTCCCGATGTTACAGTAAACTGTCTTGAAGTACTGTCTGAAGAAACGTACAGAAATGTCAAGTCAGTTCTTGAAAATTTGTCATAATGGCGCATAGTATGGCAGCTTGCTTTAAATCCTCAGAGATGTAAAATTGTACACGTCACGAAACTAGAAAACGTACTGTCGCATGCCTATAATATCAGTAAATCACAACTGGCATTGGTCAACTCATACGTATATCTGGATGTAATAGTTTGTAGGTATATGAAATGGAACTATCACAAAGATTTAGTTGGTATAAAGCAGGAGCATACTTCGGATCATTGGCACAATATCAGGAAAATTAATCAATCTATCGTCAAGATTTCTTACAAAACACGTGTGCGATCCATCCTTGAACATTGTTTAGGTGTGTGGGACATGAACCAATTAGCCCTAGGAGATAACGATTTAAATAATCGAGAGTTTATCGTTGAGGTCTTTTTTCTATTTTGTTGTAATGTACAAATACTCGTATTTCCAGCTTCACATGTTTGTCGTGAACAGAATAACTATAACTCATTACTTCAGACATTTGAATCAGTATTTTGCAAAAAATAGTATGAAGTAAAATACAAAGTATAACACATAATTTATATAGTGAGTAGGTTAGGTTAGAAGTTATAAGTGACAGTTTCTTATAAATAATGTAATCCATTCAAAAATTCTTTCCAAAGCCATACTGCCGTTATATCTTCCTATCATATTTTTATTTCACATAAACATATTACGCGAGTGATGGTTTGCATGAGTGTGAATTTCTCCACAGCGAAGCAGACACAGTATATGTAAGGGGTCAGTCGAAAAATCCGGATAGGTGTGAATAGGACCCATGCACCGAGAGTTCCGAACAAACTTAATTATGTATACATTCAGTTCATCCATACCGAAAATCGAGAATTTCGCTGATTGTCTTTTTTGGCTGTTACCAACATCGATACTGCCACAATATCGAAACATCTTTTGATGGCATTGACGTAGAATCTGAAATGTTACATACCCTCAAGGGATCGTGGAATTTACTATGTGACATAAATTTCAACTTGATTCGTTTACCCGTTCCTTGAAAAAGGGATTTTAACATGCTGCTCTACAGACTGCCGAACGTCCAACGTTGAAAAAATTGTTTTTTTCTCATTGTATAATCAAAAATTAACATTTTCCTGATTTTTTTTTTCCTTTACTTGTACTGTGGAACCTTCTTTCTGCCAGAGTCCATAGTTCTAGACCAAGAGGAAGTACCCAATATGTTTTGATAGATGTTTTTTCGTCTATCCAAATGTGTAACAATAATGACCGAATCTCTTGATTGTATGGGTATAGAAGCTTAAACATTTACATCCCCAAGGGCCCATTTACCTTAGTATGAGACACTTATTTCTACTTGATGGGTGTAGCCAATCCCTGAGGATAATAGTTCTTAACAGTCGGACAGAAGGACAACAAAGTGATTTTATCGATTGAGGAATGAAATTCTAAAAATACTATTTTCCAACATCATACGTTTCTCATTTTCCAATTTTCCGCTTGCACTCAAACCACATAAAGGCGTCCTTTGTGCAAGAGAGGCGGAACGACACACAGCAAACATCACATAAAGTACCCATGTAATATTTGCACTTGATAATAAGAATAAATTTTCGAAACGTGTCGTACTGTGCATGTGCATGTGTAACTGGTGCGACGTTTTATTATCCAAATCATGAATTTTATTACTCAGCCGGCCGGGATGGTTCAAATTCAAATGGCTCTGAGCACTATGGGACTTAACATTTGTGGTCATCAGTCCCCTAGAACTTAGAACTACGTAAACCTAACTAACCTAAGGACATCACACACATCCATGCCCAAGGCAGGATTCGAACCTGCGACCGTAGCAGTCGCGCGGTTCCGGACTGAGCGCCTAGAACCGCTAGACCGCCGCGGCCGGCCCGGCCGGGATGGCCGAGCGGTTCTAGGCGCTACAGTCTGGAACCGCGCGACCGCTACGGTCGCAGGTTCGAATCCTGCCTCGGGCATGGATGTGTGCGATGTCCTTAGGTTAGTTAGGTTTAAGTAGTTGTAAGTTCTAGGGGACTGATGACCTAAGAATTTAAGTCCCATAGTGCTCAGAGCCATTTGAACCATTTTATTACTCAGTTCATGAAAAACACAGTTGCAGGCTTCCAAAACATATCAACTATGGTGATTGAAATTAAGCTAAGAGGTAATATTGAACGTACACAAACAAAGGCGGCACGAATGATCACAGGTTTCTTTGACCCGTGTACGAGTGTCACGGAGACGCGGAAGTGATTAAACTGGCAGATGCATGAAGATAGACAACTTTCCCACGAAAGTGTATTTATGAAGTTTCAATTATTACTGTTTGCAAAATATAACAGCTTAACAAAATCGATGTGGTTCATACAGCACTGAAACTTTGCGAATTTCCTTTACTAGCAAACTGTAATACGCTAGAGATACGCGTCCGATAGCCCACTGAACCATGGCGGTGAATCTCTGCATTGAAACGCATGTTGGTGCGGAAAATACGCTATTAAAACACAGTAGATGCACTTAATTGTTTAATTATAGATATAGAGAGCAGAGAAAAGCAAAATGACCGTCCATTTTCTGATGGGTATCCGGGCAGCATTTGTTATGTTTATGGCAATAATGATAATATATTCAGTTGCATGTATTAGTTTGCATTTATATTCGCCCAGATTCGGTGATACAATCCACCGTCTCCACCCTCCAAATACAGCAGGCGTACCATTTCGCTTCCTATACAAAAGATATCATAATATGTATACTGACTTTCTTAAGCGATAAAACCTTAACTACATTAGTTAAATGCGCACTAGCGATGTGTGTGTGGGTGTATGTGTGAGTGTGTGTGTGTGTGTGTGTGTGTGTGTGTGAGAGAGAGAGAGAGAGAGAGAGAGAGAGAGAGACACTAGTATTAAAACCGTAAAGACTCAACTATTGTAGACAGTGTCTTCACCTTGACTGGGAAACGATAATAATATGGGCACAAATAAAAGCTGAGGATCACTATGTAGAACAATAATTCCTGTAGGCCATGAGGCTCTTTCTATACCCTCACTCACTTTCTAGTGGCTCATCTCTTCCGGTGTCTGGGGAAATCTAGTAAGACACTGATCGCGTATGCGAACAATCCGAGCGAAACGAGGTAACGCCCGATAGTTATGCAACACACTTAACGTACAGGTAATGTGGGTGACATCTTAATTGGCCATGCTACCCGTAGTATACACTTAACTAATAATAGTCGACGGTAGTTTTGCAACTCAAATAATACGTAATTTCTGTCTAACGTAACCAGTCATGGATACGAATTTAAAGCTTACCTAGCTTTGACTATTCAGCTGAAACCATTCACTTTAGCTAATTTAGTTAGGTAGTGTGCTTTTTGGCCTAACAGTCATTAGCTGGGGCCAGATAGTTTAAATGCACACACTTGCACCATAACTAGGCTACGCTTTATTTCGATCTTACCGTTATCGGGAAAATTTTGCTCTTTTGGACGTCCACCGCCTTGCTCTGACATTATTCTCAGAATGGTTTTCTCCTCTCAGTAGTTCGAATGTGGTGTTTCGCGCCCTCCGCAAGGACCTTGACCAGAAGTCTGCTCCTGCAGCAAGTAACCATTAGGCGCACAGAGCGTCTGACAAGTAGACGGAGAAACAGCTGCGTGAGCGGCGGAGTACGGGATAGAGGCGTTTCCGCTGTCCTCCCTTGCCGCGCCTCGCCTCGCCTTCTCACCGTGTCCCTGGGAGATGAGCTTCGCGTGGAATGCGGACCGCTTTCGTCTCAAAGCGCCCTGAGTGTACTCAGCCCAAACACTCAGGAAATGGACCTTTTGGAAGCTTTTAAGGAGACGTGAGACTTCTTGCAAGGCTTGCCGTTTAAAGGGAAGCCGAAAGGCCAAAAGTAACACCCCGTCCCTAATATCAGTTATCGGGACAGCGCAGCACTATTCCCTAAAGACACAGAATACCTTCGCCCTAGTATAGCTTTCGGTACTGGTATTTTCGCTGCATAAACGAGCGCTTTAAATCTATTTTCATTTACTTCCTCGCAGAGAGTACTGGTAACCCCGCACGTCCGATTCTTTAAAGAAACTCCCACATACAGAACAGCTTGAAATGTCTGATTACTGTACAAATGAGTTAATGTGATACATACCTGGCATCCATCATGTAAGACAATTATGGTTGCATACGTTCCGTTTTTTTAAAAAACAAAAAAGTCTACTATTTCACTCATCGCAATGTTTATAATATCATATCCCCTGAATTATGTATCGTACTGTGATAAATATATTGATCGTGACCGGGCCAAATACCTCACACAATAAGCGCCAAACGAAAAAACTACAAGGAACGAAACTTGTCTCGCTTGAAGGGGGAAACCAGCTGGCGTTTGGCTTTATGGTTGGCCCGCTAGATGGCACTACCATAGGTCAAACGGATATCAACTGCATTTTTTTAAATAGGAACAAAATTTTATTACATATTCGTGTAGTACGTAAAGAAATATGAATGTTTTAGTTGGACCACTTTTTTCGCTTTGTGATAGATGGCGCTGTAATAGTCACAAACATATGGCTCACAATTTTAGACGAACAGTTTGTAACACGTAGTTTTTTAAATTAAAATACTTTTGAACATTTTATTTCGGTTGTTCCATGATCCTCTCCCACACCCGCCCGCTGCCGCGCCTGTATTCCCACGTCCCACCTGGTCTCCATCTCTCCACCCTCCTTACCCTCTCCCGAGGTGGCTTCCACCAGCTCCCCCTCCCTGATGATGTCCTCCTCCCCTCCATCTACCCCTCCTATCAACTTTGATCCTCCCCCCACCTCCTGTGTCCTTTCCTTTAGGCACCCTCCCTCCCTCCTTCCCTTCTCTTTCCTTTCCCCCTCCCTCCTCCCCTCTCCCCCGGGCTTCTCCTCCCCCTTCCTCCCTCACCCTATCTCCCCTGCCCGTGGCATCTCGGCTCTCCCCTCTCGCTCTCCCACTCCCCTTCCTCCTCCTCCTCTCTTGGCAGGTCCCCGGACTCGCACACGCACAGTGAACATTCGCGCGCCGGAGGTCATCGCCATTAGTGTCTCGTGTGTGTGTCTTCGTTTGTGTTTAGTGTTTGTTCGCCGAAACGCCGCCACTGTTCACGTGTAACGTCGCCATCATCCCTGTTTTGTGCGCCGTGTCAACTAGTGTCAGTGATGTTTTCTCGTCAGGTGTGAACGGCTCCGTGTTTTTTGTTTTTTGGTGTCTACATTGTTTTGCCCGCCATTTTGATTGTATTCTCTGTGCCCCCTCTATTTATTACTTATTGTACATCTCAAGGCTGAAGAGCGGCGTACTCAGCTGCTGACAGCCCACCTTGTGTAAGGTGATAAAAATCACAATAAAGAAGAAAAAAAAAAGTTGTTCCACTGTGATGCATGCACCTTTGTGAACTTATCATTTCTGAGAACGCATGCTGTTACTGCATGATTACCTGTAAGTACCACATTAATGCAATAAATGCTCAAAAGGATGTCCGTCAACCTCAATGCATTTGGCAATACGTGTAATGCCATTCAGCAGCGAGTAGTTCGCCTTCCGTAATGTTCGCGCATGCATCGAGAATGCGCTGACGCATGTTGTCAGGCGTTGTCGGTGGATCACGATAGCAAATACCCTTCAACTTTCCCCACCGAAAGAAATCCGGGGACGTCAGACCCGGTGAACGTGCGGGCCATGGTACGGTGCTTCGACGACCAATCCACCTGTCATGAAATATACTATTCAATACCGCCTTCAAACGCACGCGAGCTATGTGTCGGACATCCATCATGATGGGAGTACATCGCCATTCTGTCATGCAGTGAAACACCTTGTAGTAACATCGATAGAAAATTACGTGGTAAATCAGCATACTTTGCACAATTTAGTTTGCCATCGACAAAATGGGGGCCAGTTATCCTTCCTCCCATAATGCCGCACCATACATTAATCCGCCAAGGTCGCTGATGTTCCACTTGTCGCAGCCATCGTGGATTTTGCGTTGCCCAATAGTGCATATTATGCCGGTTTACGTTACCGCTGTTGGTGAATGACGCTTCGTCGCTAATAGAACGCGTGCAAAAAAATCTGTCATCGTCCCGTAATTTCTCTTGCACCCAGTGGCAGAACTGTAAACGACGTTCATAGTCGTCGCCATGCAATTTCTGGTGCATAGAAATATGATACGGGTGCAATCGATGTTGATGTAGCATTCTCAACGTTCTTGAGATACCCGATTCTCGCGCAATTTGTCTGCTACTGATGTGCGGATTAGCCGCGACAGCAGCTAAAACACCTACTTGGGCATCATCATTTGTTGCAGGTCGTGGTTGACGTTTCACATGTGGCTGAACACTTCCTGTTTCCTTAAATAACGTAACTATGTGTGTGTGTGTGTGTGTGTGTGTGTGTGTGTTTGTGTTTGGGGGGGGGGGGGAAGGGGTTAGGGGACTTCAGTATAAGAATTTTGTGAATATGTTCCGTCAACAACAGTGGTAATAAAACAGTGTAATATGTGAGAGCGCTGTATAACTGTTCTATCAACGCTAAATTAAGTTTCCCGTTAGGTGTTCATCGATTTACCATATGAACAGGAGAATGTACTTCAAACATATTCTCCAAACACAGAATTACGTATCGTCGTATTCAAATGTGTGCGAATTCTTCCGAACAGCCGGCTTTTTCCGGTAAAACAAGTGAACATAAAAACTAACTGACGTTCTTGCAAATGCAAAAGTTCAAGATAGGTGACTTCCGATATGCATTTTGTGAAGCCTGATGATGAGCGACTCCGCTCGGAACGTGTCACTTGGAATGCAGCGTTTCCTCCTGAAGTATCTGCTGGTGGTTTCACACATTTTTTACATTTGGTTTTTACATACTACCCTGAGGAATAACAAATTTCCGAATATTTCGCGACACTATTGACGCATATTTCAGCAAAATGGTTCAAATGGCTCTGAGCACTATGGGACTTAACATCTATGGTCATCAGTCCCATACAACTTAGAACTACTTAAACCTAACTAACCTAAGGACATCACACAACACCCAGTCATCACGAGGCAGAGAAAATCCCTGACCCCGCCGGGAATCGAACCCGGGAACCCGGGCGTGGGAAGCGAGAACGCTACCGCACGACCACGAGCTGCGGACATATTTCAGCAGTCTACTGTAATCGACACAAGGTGAAACACATCGATAATAGGCGACGAAAGTCAACGAAATGTTATTGCTACTTACGTATATTGAGTAGTATTCAGAGTCGCGGCGTAGGCTGCTTACCTGCAACAGAAGAGAAAATTGTCTGCTTTAGACTTCAGCAAGTCATACTTACGCAAATAAGATTGTTTTCAAAGAAACAATTTTGGGTTTTAGGCAGTGTCTTTGTAAAACACTAAAGCAACTAAACTGCCGAACTTTCGACCGACTTAATGCGGTTCTCTTCGGGGGGGGGGGGGGGGGGGGGGGGGAGGTTAACTGTAAAGTGGTGCAATATGTTCGACATTGCGATAACACTATTTCTTAGCTATAGGCAAAGACGGTTACTATACAATATCTACAAGAATCAATAGGGAACAGGACGACTGAGAGACCAAGAAGAAACACGGACTATAAAGAGATGGTTATTATACAATATGTACAAGAATCAATAGGGAACAGGACGACTGAGATACCAAGAAGGAATACGGAGTATAAGGAATGTAACACGGAGATGCAGTCTTTCGCCACTACTTTCCGGTCAGTACATCGGAGAAGCAATGACAAAAAAAAAAAAAAAAAAAAAAAAAAAAAAAAAAAAAAAAAAAAAGTTCCAGTCTGGATTAAAATTCATGGTGAAGGGATATTAATTATAAGATTCACTGATGTCAGTTGCTACTCCCAGTGAATGTGAATTACTGGGCCTTTTGAACGAAACGCGCCGGCCGCAGTGGCCGTGCGGTTCTAGGCGCTACAGTTTGGAGCCGGGCGTCCGCTACGGTCGCAGGTTCGAATCCTGCCTCGGGCATGGATGTCTGCGATGTCCTTAGGTTAGTTAGGTTTAATTAGTTCTAAGTTCTAGGCGGCTGATGACCTCAGAAGTTAAGTCGCATAGTGCTCAGAGCCATTTGAACCATTTTTGAACGAAACGAAAAGCAGTTAATCGCCCCGAAAAGGAGCACCAGCAAGTCTGCCGAAACCTCGCCAGTTTAGTTGCTTTTAGTGTTATTATCAATGATACTGGCCGTGGTAGCCTACGAACTTATATTCAATAAGACTACATCTACATCTGCATCTATATGCAAAATGCACACGTCATCTTACGAAGTGTAGCGGAGGCTAATTATGGCAGTACTATCACTGATCCATTTGTAAAATGATGCGAATGGGCTAAAGTGTCGTGTAAAAGAGAATCAGTATCGACATAGAAGAATCGATACGAAAAATCATCGAGGTTTGTTTCATGTCTCTAGACACAGACTGACCTCTTACAGCAAAATATTCAGAAAATACCCCTGAACAGCCTCAGAAATATTGCCGGTGGCGAGGTTTATTCTGTATGCTTGTGGCATAAGCAGACATCACAGTTCAATAATAGAAACGTTGTACTTAATGGAGCCGGCCGCTGTAACCCGTTGTAACCGAGCGGTTCTAGACGCTTCAGTCCGGAACCGCGCTGCTGCTACGGTCGCAAGTTCGAATCCTGCCTCGGGCATGGATGTCTGTGTTGTCCTTAGGTTAGTTAGGTTTGAGTAGTTCTAAGTCTAGGGGAATGATGACCTCAGAAGTTAGGTCCCATAGTGCTTAGAGCCATTTGAAGCATTTTTTGTACTAGATGGAATACATTTGTCTTGATCGCCGACGTAATTTTAATAGCTATCTCATGCCGAGTTTCGAGCGAATGCCTACATGAGAGCTATCAAAATCTACACAAAGTATTTTGACGCTTTGTACTCCATAGCGTTAGGGAATAATCTTAATAAGTGTGATGACGGGGTTTGCACGAAACGTGTTGTGAGATGATTAATAAAATTATTTTGCCGATTTATTACGATTTAGTGGCTTCCAGAAAACCGAAGTCTTTAAATAATCGAATTCTCACGTATAAGACAGCTTCAAACGTCTGATTACTTTACAAGTGCATTAATGTGCTAAATGTATGATGTGAAGCATGTAAACGAGAAAAAATTTAGAAAAGAAACTTCCTGGCAGATTTAAACTGTGTGCCGGACCATGACTCGAATTCGGGACCTTTGCCTTTCGCCTATACCAGTTTCTCTCGCGCTTCAGTGTATTTTCTCAATTAAGCATACGCTAGAAATACTTTTGTACATATACCGTGAAGATATTTTTATTTTTTCTTAGAGGTCATGAAATAAAGCAGCTCACGCGTTGGTACGCATAACAAGAGAAAAAGTGAACTCGACAGATATTTTTTTTAAAAAAATCGTTAATTCGTAGTTAAACCGAATTGGCAAGTTTTCAGTCGCTTGAAATTCGATAAAATGAGTGTCTGTTGTAGTACACACCTATGATGTGTACAGTTTTTAAATGCAGAATGCACCTGTTGCTTGTCACTCGCTCCTCCCCCTCTAATCCCCACCCCCACCCCCCACCTCCACCCACTGTCACTACATAATGCCAGAGCGGGAAGTGTTATAGAGTACGTAAGAGATTTGTGAAATAATGCTGTGACATCACTAACACGCTGTGTTCCTGTTTCACTGTACGCGGTTTCAAACCCGTAGCTTATAACAGAGATTTAACTTTGATCATTTTCATTTTGTGGTTCAGAAATACAATGTAAACGAGTAACACTAATGAGTGCGTCATTAAAGAAGTAGCTTGTTAAAGTGAGGTACATACGGAGGAGATGTGCTATTCTTCAACGTGACTGACATGATTAGACTGTAAATCGAAAGTGATTAACTTTATTTCATACGAATTTTCCAGTACGCGTGTATTGTTAAGTGGTACTGAACGTATTATGTTCGCGAGGTTGTCGTATGCGTACTATGCTCACATTACTTAATTATTTATCGCGTACTGTAATACATTTTCTCCAGAACCATTTCAAAATACACTATTAGCCATTAAAATTGCTACACCACGAAGATGACGTGCTACAGACACGAAATTTAACCGACAGGAAGAAGATTCTGTGATATGCAAATGATTAGCTTTTCAGAGCATTCACACAAGGTTGGCGCCAGTGACAACACCTACAATGTGCTGACATGAGGAAAGTTTCCAACCGATTTCTCATACACAAACGGCAGATGACCGGCGTTGCCAGGTGAAACGTTGTTGTGATGCCTCGTGTAAGGTCGGATTGTAGCCTATCGCGATTGCGGTTTATGGTATCGCGACATTCCTGCTCGCGTTGGTCGAGATCCAATGACTGTTAGCAGAATATGGAATCGGTGGGTTCCGGAGGGTAATACGGAACGCCGTGCTGGATCCCAACGGCCTCGTGTCACTAGCAGTCGAGATGACATGCGTCTTATCCGCTTGGCTGTAACGGATCGTGCAGCAACGTCTCGATCCCTGAGTCAACAGATGGGGACGTTTACAAGACAACTACCATCTGCACGAACAGTTCGACGACGTTTGCAGCAGCATGGACTATCAGCTCGGACACCATGGCTGCAGTAACCCTTGACGCTGGATCACAGACAGGAGCGGCTGCAATGGGGTATTCAACGACAAACCTGGGTACACGAATGGCAAAACGACATTTTTTCGGATGAATCCAGGTTCTGTTTACAGCATCATGATGGTCGTATCTGTGTTTAGTGACATCAGAAATGGTTCAAATGGCTCTGAACACTATGGAACTTAACATCTATGGTCATCAGTCCCCTAGAACTTAGAACTACTTAAACCTAACTAACCTAAGGACATCACACAACATCCAGTCATCACGAGGCAGAGAAAATCCGTGACCCTGCCGGGAATCGAACCCGGGAACCCGGGCGCGGGAAGCGAGAACGCTACCACACGACCACGAGCTGCGGACTTGGTGACATCGCGGTGAACGCACATTGGAAGGGTGTATTCGTCATCGCCATACTGGCGTGACACCCGGCGTGGTGGTATAGGGTGCCATTGGTTACACGTCTCGCTCACCTCTTGGTCGCATTGACGGCACTTTGAACAGTGGACGTTACATTTCAGATGTCTTACGACCCGTGGCTCTACCCTTCATTCGATCCCTGCGAAACCCTACATTTCAGCAGGATAATGCACGACCGCATGTTGCAGGTCCTGTACGGGCCTTTCTCGATACAGAAATTGTTCGACTGCTACCCTGGCCTGTACATTCTCCAGATCTCTCACCAATTGAAAACGCCTGGTCAATGGTGGCCGAGCAACTGGCTCGTCACAATACGCCAGTCACTACTCTTGATGAACTGTGGTATCGTGTTGAAGCTGCATGTGCAGCTGTACCTGTACCCGCCATCCAAGCTCTGTTTGACTCAACGCCCAGGCGTATCAAGGCCGTTATTACGGCCAGAGGAGGTTGTTCTGGGTACTGATATCTCAGGATCTATGCACCCAAATTGCGTGAAAATGTAATCACATGTCAGTTTGTCCAATGAATACCCGTTTTTCGTCTACATTTCTTCTTGGTGTAGCAATTTCAATGGCCAGTAGTGTGCTTTCGGCAAATGTGTCCACCTCCCCCTACCTCTTACCTCGCTATAAACATCCCCCTAACAGCAGGGTTCAGGTTAAAACTTCACTGTACAGTAGTTCGCACTCGCCCATTAGGAGGCTGCAGTGGGGCGAAGTGATTGGTAGACGATCGATGCGCGAGATATTGAAAAAAATACTTTGCGTTCAGAAAGTCATAATTGCTTACTCTCAGAATCAGGGCCGAAATTTTCTGGTAGGGTCGATTTCTGGGGGCTGATACCTTGCATGTGTACTTCTTTTCTCCTCCTCAAGACACGAAGCTGAGGTGGTGACATTTCCTTGTAAGACAACACTGTCTGGCCGCGTGTGAGACTCGGAACACGCGTGAAGTACGGGGAAACGTAGCCCTCTGCACTGTGCATAAATCAGTCATTACGTCCCTTCGGGGCCAAACAGATTGAAACACATCGCGTAGCGAGGGCGCCATATTTCACGTCGCGCCCACCAGATAACCATCTCCACTCCCGTCCGTGACGCACGTGATACGCATCTCGACGATTTATTGCCGCTCGCTCCAGATTCGTAGCTGTCGCGTCCGATCCACTGCACTCATGGCAGGCTCCGGCGGGCCTGCAGTCGACCCGAACGAGAATCATAGACTGAAACGTCTCCACACACTGCGGCACAGTCAGCATTAATATCAAGAGGGAAATTCAATCCTGAAACTAGCCACGAAATCGTTTCGCGGCAGATTTTTCGTATCAGAACACGGCATTTCTTCCGTTCTACGGAACACCAACACGTAAACTATGATGAATCTCTTGCGGATATGGGTCGCCTGGGAAAATCAAAGAGATATTGGGCCTTGTTAAAGATCAAACTTCCTGGCAGATTTAAACTGTGTGCCGGACCGAGACTCGAACTCGGGACCTTTGCCTTTCACTGTGAGGACGGCGCGTGAGTCGTGCTTGGGTAGCTCAGTTGGTAGAGCACTTGCCCGCAAAAGGCAAAGGTCCCGAGTTCGACTCTCGGTGCGGCACACAGTTTTAATCTGCCAGGAAGTTTCATATCAGCGCACACTCCGCTGCAAAGTGAAAAATCTCATTCTCGTTAAAGATGTTCGTGTCCTCAGAGCCCCAGGCCTTTATAATGCTCCATCCGAACATCTGCAAACGTCGAAATTAGAATATTTCTCGAAAATTTCAAAACCTTTTGAAATAAAATTAGAATTTAATAAAGAAGAAGGCTTGTGGCCTGCGTTAGAAAAGGGTATGGAAAAATAGAGGAAACCCATCATAACTGAGGAAGAAATCCAAATAAAATGGCCATAGATCGTCTAGCTTTTGCAGACAACGTAATGTTATTTAATGAAAGACAAGGTAGTACTCAAAGGATAAATCACAGAATGACATAAACAAGCAGCAGATTAGTACTAGAAATAATACTTGGATAAAGCACAGTTCATGACAAATATCTGTTATGGCTCAAAAAACTTAAAACTCATGGCCGGCCGGGGTGTCCGAGCGGTTCTAAGCGCTACAGTCTGGAACCGCGTGACCGCTACGGTCGCAGGTTCGAATCCTGCCCCGGGCATGGATGTGTGTGATGTCCTTAGGTTAGTTAGGTTTAAGTAGTTCTAAGTTCTAGGGGACTGATGACCTCAGAAGTTAAGTCCTAGAGTGCTCAGAGCCATTTGAACCATTTTAAAACTCATGACAACACAACATCTCAAACAAATTACTTTAGATACCTAGGAGATAGATAACATGCAGCACATAAGAAAAGATAGCAATAGAAAGTAGAGTACATAAACCGGAAACGCACTCCATATCTAAAAATCTGATCCTGGAGCACAGAATCAAACCCCTGTCAGTGGTACAGTCTGAAACATTATACGAAGCAGAAACTCTTAAACCAACAAAATTTGGGGAAAGGTAAAGTCTGAGACAGGCAGCTATTAAGTTGCGCTTAATACTGGAAGGAAGACTAAAGAAAATTCAAGACAAGTTTACGGGATTTGTCAACCTATAAAAAGCGTTTGGTGGAGTAAAATGGAGCAAAATGTTCGACAATTTGAGAAAATTGTGCCTAAGCTATAGGGAAAGGCGGGTAATATACAATATATACACAAACCAAGTGGTAACAACAAGAGTTGAAGAGCGAGATCCAAGTGCTCCGATTACAAAAATTGTAAGACAGGGGCGCAGTCTTTCTCCACTACCATTCAATTTGTATATCAAAGAAGTAATGACGGAAATATAAGAAAGGTTCAATAGTGGTATTAGAATTCATGGTGAAAGGACACCAATGATCACATTCGCTCATGACATTGTTATCTTTAGTGAACGCGAAGAACAGTAACAGGACCTGTTGAATGTCATGAACAGTCTAATGAATTACCCGACATGGCTTGAGAGTAAACCGAAGAAATACGAAATTAAAGAGTAGTAACTGAAATAAGATTAGTTACAAACATAACATGAAAACTGGTGATTACAAAGTAGACGAAGTTATGGAATTCCGCTGTCTTGGAAGTTGCATGACAGATGAAGCAAGGAGAACGTAAAACGTAGACTGCCAAAGGCAGACTATTAGTATCAGCCTATTAGAATCACACATTCGCCTTAACTTTAGGAAGAAATTTCTGACAATGTACGTTTGGAGCACTCATTATATGATAATGAATCATGAAGTGTGAGAAACCCGGAACAGAAGATAGTCGAAGTGTTTGATACGTGGTTCTACAGAAGAACGTTGAAAAGTCGGTGGACTGATAACGCAAGGAATGAGGGGGTCCGCCGCAAAATCGGCGACGAAAGGAACGTACGGAAAACATTGGCAACAAGAATGGACAGCATGGTAGAACATGTGTTAAGAATTGTGGTAATAACTCCATAGTACCAAAGGCAGCTATAGAGAAATGAAGAGGTCGGCATAATAGGTTAATCCGTCGCTGTGCGCATCAGACCAGTCAAAAGATTGATGGCCCCAATGAAAAAAACAATAAATAAATAAAGGAACTATGTGTGTTAAAACACTGGGGCGCAATGTAATAATAGTTAATATCGCAGGGATATTTATGTCAGTGTATGGCCATGTATTTGTGAGCTGCGTGCTAGATAAATTCCGTAGCACACGTGTGTGTTTGCCAGTGAGTCTGCTAGATGTATTCACATTTCGAGTAATGTTCACTCAGAAAAAATGTATGCACGACAATCTAAGTTATTTTCTCCACATTGCAGAGAATTACAAACAGCTGCGTTTACATTAAACTGGTGAGAACACGAAGTAATACCACAAGAAATGTATAATAGTTATTAGCGATTAGTGTTTTAGTTCCCCTTAAGCTGTTCTAAGACTAAAAATGTTGTGCCAGGAGGTAGTAACGGAAGAATTTCGTCCCTACAAATATTTAATGGTGTGAAATATTGCTAGTTTGTTGCATGTCGCTTCTCCATATTTGTTAAGATACTTTCACTCTGATGTACCTTGAAGCCATTTCATAATGCCACTTATTAAAACAGTCTCGGAAATATGCGACCAAGTTCAGTAAAAAAATGCTAAGTGGCTATCTCTTATTGTCTTATAACAAAAAATTACCGATGTGTGAAGCATGACTCCGCCCTGAAACAAGCCATATATCCTTGCCTTTATCTCTTCATAGCTTTAAGACAATTCCAGATGTTGAATGCAAGTTATTTAGATGTCTGTGCAACACGGTACTTTAGTACGGGGTCTCTGTGTACTTGCGGTGAAATGACATTCAAAATCTGCAGTATGCTTACGGAAACACCTTCCTCCGCTGTTGTAGCATAAAATATCGTAGTTCCATATACACTTTTCGCAATTTTTCACCTTTTGTGAAGATAGTTTTTCTTGCTCTGCATTCCTCTTGTAAATGTTACAAAGCAGTGAGGTGAATCGAAAAACGAACAAATGCAACGCAAAGAAATCGGCTCAAAGAAGATGAAAAACTGCGAAAATTTTAATGCAATAATGCTATTTTCATATACTTGAAATTCAGCTAAGAACGAAGGACACGTACGCGTACACCGTCATTACGTTACCAGGCAAGTATTTGGAGTTACACTCTTCTGGTGTGCGACATTCCCAGGGGGGTTCGCTGGGGATCGAACCGCACGATACAGCTGTCTATTGTGACAAAATAAAACACCTACAGCCGTCCTTATGATTTTATTTTATTTTATTGCAACTAATTTCTACGCTTCAGTGGCAGTTGATGGTTGGAGTGCTGACACGTTATCTGCGTATTCAGTAATGCTGGCAATATATATATACAGGGTGTTACAAAAAGGGACGGCCAAACTTTCAGGAAACATTTCTCACACACAAAGAAAGAAAATATGTTATGTGGACATGTGTCCGGAAACGCTTACTTTCCATGTTAGAGCTCATTTTATTACTTCTCTTCAAATCACATTAATCATGGAGTGGAAACATACAGAAACAGAACGTACCAGCGTGACTTCAAACACTTTGTTACAGGAAATGTTCAAAATGTCCTCCGTTAGCGAGGATACATGCATCCACCCTCCGTCGCATGGAATCCCTGATGCGCTGATGCAGCCCTGGAGAATGGCGTATTGTATCACAGCCGTCCACAATACGAGCACGAAGAGTCTCTACATTTGGTACCGGCGTTGCATAGACAAGAGCTTTCAAATGCCCCCATAAATGAAAGTCAAGAGGGTTGAGGTCAGGAGAGCGTGGAGGCCATGGAATTGGTCCGCCTCTACCAACCCATCGGTCACCGAATCTGTTGTTGAAAAGCGTACGAACACTTCGACTGAAATGTGCAGGAGCTCCATCGTGCATGAACCACATGCGTCGTACTTGTAAAGGCACATGTTCTAGAAGCACGGGTAGAGTATCCCGTATGAAATCATGACAACGTGCTCCATTGAGCGTAGGTGGAAGAACATGGGGCCCAATCAAGACATCACCAACAATGCCTGCCCAAACGTTCACAGAAAATCTGTGTTGATGACGTGATTGCACAATTGCGTGCGGATTCTCGTCAGCCCACACATATCGATTGTGAAAATTTACAATTTGATCACGTTGGAATGAAGCCTCATCCGTAAAGAGAACATTTTCACTGAAATGAGGATTGACACATTGTTGGATGAACCATTCGTAGAAGTGTACCCGTGGAGGCCAATCAGCGGCTGATAGTGCCTGCACACGCTGTACATGGTACGAAAACAACTGGTTCTCCCGTAGCACTCTCCACACAGTGACGTGGTCAACGTTACCTAGTACAGCAGCAACTTCTCTGACGCTGACATTAGTGTTTTCGTCAACTGCACGAAGAATTGCTCGTCGATTGCAGGTGTTCTCGTCGTTCTAGGTCTTCCCCAGTCGCGAGTCATAGGCTGGAATGTTCCGTGCTCCCTAAGACGCCGATCAATTGCTTCGAACGTCTTCCTGTCGGGACACCTTCGTTCTGGAAATCTGTCTCGATACAAACGTACCTCGCCACGGCTATTGCCCCGTGCTAATCCATACATCAAATGGGTATCTGCCAGCTCCGCATTTGTAAGCATTGCACTGACTGCAAAACCACGTTCGTGATGAACACTAACCTGTTGATGCTACGTACTGATGCTAGTACTGTAGAGCAATGAGTCGCATGTCAAGACAAGCACCGAAGTCAGCATTACCTTCCTTCAATTGGGCCAACTGGCGGTGAATCGAGGAAGTACAGTACATACTGACGGAACTAAAATGAGCTCTAACATGGAAATTAAGCGTTTCCGGACACATGTCCACATAACATATTTTCTTTATTTGTGTGTGAGGAATGTTTCCTGAAAGTTTGGCCGTACCTTTTTGTAACACCCTGTATAGGGATCATATCAACCTGTACCGCATCAACAACACCTGAAGTTGACGCACCAAAGAGTAGAAACTGGTTGAAATAAAATAAAATAAATTAAAATGATAAGGACGGCTGTAGGTGTTTTATTTTGTCACAATAGTAAACTCCTGCCCAAAGAAATGGTTCAAATGGCTCTGAGCACTATGGGACTCAACTGCTGAGGTCATTAGTCCCCTAGAACTTAGAACTAGTTAAACCTAACTAACCTAAGGACATCACAAACATCCATGCCCGAGGCAGGATTCGAACCTGCGACCGTAGCGGTCTTGCGGTTCCAGACTGCAGCGCCTTTAACCGCACGGCCACTTCGGCCGGCTTCCTGCCCAAAGGATGGACGTACAAAAACCTGGGTTCGGTGTGGGGCGGCGGTAAGGAGGGTGGACTGCTGTGGCCTGTTGTGGGGTTGTGAACCACTGAGAGCTACGGCGGGGATGAAGCCTCTCCGTCGTTTCTAGGTCCCTAGTTTAAATACACAATACACACAATACACAACAATGAAGGAAAAAGCAGTGGGCTTCGGAAAATTCAACAAAATACGGAAACGCCCCGTACTAAATTGCAGGCCAATTTTATAAATGGATACGTTTTTATTTTATAAGTACCAAAATGTAGAGACCTGTGTATATCACACACAGTCCACTCATGTAACCACTTGTCAAAAGCCAGGGACAACGTCGATGCCGCAGTGGTAAGACCGGTTCCCGCCAGACCACCGAAGTTAAGCGCTGTCGGACTTGGCTAGCACTTGGATGGGTGGCCATCCAGTCTGCCGGGCGCTGTTGCGAAGCGGGGTGAACTCAGTCAATTGAGGAGCTACGTGATAGAAAAGTGGCTGCTCCGGACACGAAAACTGACAACAGCCGGTAGAGTGGTGTGCTGACTACATGCCCCTCCGTATTTGCACCCGGTGACACCTAAGGCCTGAGGATGACACGGCGCCCGATCAGTGCCGTTGAACCTTCAAGCCCTGTTCAGGCAGTGTTTTTTCCTGTCTTTTCTCCTCTTTCTGCAGGGCGGACTGCTGCGAGGGATGTGCAGCTATGCAGACTCCTGTGTCGTGGCCAGCTGTGTCAGATTCCTCGAATGCTCGTCCAGGGTACGAACAGCCTAATCGAAATGGTCCCACGGAATCTCGACTGGCTTAAAATCCGGGGAGTTTTGTAGCGAGAGGAGTACAGTAAATTCATGGTGGTCCTCTTCGAACAGCGCTTGTACACCGCGAACTGTGGGACATGTTGCACTATCGTATGGGTAGATGCCATCGTGCTGAGGAAAAACAAACTATCTATAGGAGTGGACATGGTTCCCAAGGATAGATGAATACTTGTGCTGATTCATTGCAACTTCCAGAACGAGATCACCCAGGGAATTGGTCGAGCGGTTCTAGGCGCTTCAGTCCGGAACCACGCTGCTGCTACTGTCGCAGGTTCGAATCCTACCTCGGGCATGGATGTGTGTGATGTCCTTAGGTTAGTTAGGTTTAAGTAGTTCTAGGTTCTAGGGGACCTCAGTCCCATTGTGCTTAGAGCCATTTGAACCACCTCCCAGGCAATACCACAGACCATAACACTCCCTCCTTGGGGGACAGAGCATGAAACGTGATTCATCTGGAAAGGCCACCTGTTGTGGTATTTTCGTTCCAACAACCAACCGTCACGATGGCTGTATGAACAAGATGCCTACTGCAAAGGTCCATACTCACAAGGGAACCTCTCCATCGCACCCCCCTCAGATTTAGTTATAAGTTGGCACAGTGGATAGGCCTTGAAAAACTGAACACAGATCAGTCGAGAAAACAGGAAGAAGTTGTGTGGAACTATGAAAAAATAAGCAAAATATACAAACTGAGCGTGATGACTGGGTGTTGTGTGATGTCCTTAGGTTAGTTAGGTTTAAGTAGTTCTGATGACCATAGGTGTTAAGTCCCATAGTGCTCAGAGCCATTTGAATACAAACTGAGTAGTCCATGCGCAAGGTAGTCAACATCAAGGATAATAAGAAGTTAGGAACGCCGTGGTCCCGTGGTTAGCGTGAGCAGCTACGGAGTGAGAGGGCATAGGTTCAAGTCTACCCTCGAGTGAAAAGTTTAATTTTTTATTTTCAGTTTAGGTGACAAACTCTTACGTTTTCGTAACTTTTTTGGGAGTGATTATCACATCCACAAGAAAACTTAAATCGGTAGAAGAATCTTTTTACCCATTCGCCAAGTGTACAAGTTAGGTGGGTCGACAACATATTCCTGTCATGTGACGCACATGCCGTCACCAGTGTCGTATAGAATATATCAGACGTGTTTTCCTGTGGAGGAATCGGTTGACCTATGACCTTGCGATCAAATGTTTTCGGTTCCCATTGGAGAGGCACCTCCTTTCGTCTACTAATCGCACAGTTTTGCGGTGCGGTCGCAAAACACAGACACTAAACTTATTACAGTGAACAGTAAACTTATTACAGTGAACAGAGACGTCAATGAACGAACGGACAGATCATAACTATGCGAAAATAAAGAAAGTAAGATTTTCACCTGAGGGAAGACTTCAACCAAGGATCTCTCGTTCCGCAGCTGCTCACGCTAACCACGAGACCACGGCACTCTTGCGTTCACGTTGTCCTTGATGTTGCATATCTTGCACATGGACTACTCGGTTTGTGTATTTTGCTTATTTTTTCATAGTTTCACACAACTTGTTCCTGTTATCTCGATTGATATGTGTTCAGTTTTTCAAGGCCTATCCACTGTGCAACTTATAACTAAATCTGAGGGGGGTACGGTGGGGAGGTTCCCTTGTCAGCAACGGCGCTGAACAGTCGTTGAGGAGACACTGCTGGTATAGTCGACTCTGGGCAAACTCTTGGGCGGTCAGCAGCCCAAAGGCTGCACGTTTATTCGGCCGCACACACATATGTGCAGCCGACGTTCATGCCTGCCATCCACAGCCAGTTGCCTCGGTGCTGGTTTTGCGCATTTGATTTTGATTGATTTGATTTATTGCTCATTTACAGACCTGTTACCTTACGTTTTATGCCAGATCGTTCACTTTAGAGCTTTTCATATAGATTACAAAACATATTCCATATTACAAACAACAATTATTGTTTTCTGCAACTACAATGGAAGTGTTAATAAATCAGAAATACATTAGAAATTGAAAAAAAAGAAGACACTAAAAATCTGGATCTACATCTACTTGATTACTCTGCTATTCACAATAAAGTGCCTGGCAGAGGGTTCAACGAACCACCTTCAAGCTGTCTCTCTACCGTTCCACTCTCGAACGGCATGCGGGACAAACGAGAACTTAAATTTTTCTGTGCGAACCCTTATTTCATCGTGATGTTCATTTCTCCCTATGTAGGTGGGTGCCAACAGAATGTTCTCGCAATCGAAGACGAAAACTGGTGATTGAAATTTCATGAGAAGATCTCGTCGCAACGAAAAACGCCTTTGTTTTAATGATTGCCACACCAATTCACGTATCATGTCTATTGCACTATCTCCCCTGCTTCGAGATAATACAAAACGAGCCGCCCTTTTTTGTACTTTTTCGATGTCATCCGTCACTCCCATCTGATGCGGATCCCACGCCGCACAGCAATACTCCAGAATGGGGCGGACAAGTGTGGTGTAAGCAGTCTCTTTAGTAGACCTGTTGCACCTTCTAAGTGTTCTGCCAATGAATCGCAGTCTTTGGTTTGCTCTATCCACAATATTATCTGTGCGATCGTTCCAATTTAGGTTATTTGTAATTGTAATTTGTAAGTATTTAGTCGAATTTACAGCCTTCAGATTTGTGTGACTTACCGCGTAATCGAAATTTAGCTGGTTTCTTTTAGTACTCATGTGTATAGCTTCACACTTTTCTTTATTCAGGGTCAATTACTACTTTTTACACCTTACTGATATCTTTTCTAAATCACATTGCAAGTCGTTTTGGTCATCTGATGAGTTTACAAGTCGGTAAATGACAGCATCATCTGCAAACAATCTAAGACGGCTACTCAGATTGTCTCTTATGTCGTTGAAATAGATCAGGAACAATAGAGGGCCTGTAAAAGTTGCTTGGGGAACGCCGGATATTACTTCTGTTTTACTCGATGACTTTCTGTCTATTACTACGAACTGTGACCTTTCTGACAGGAAATCACGATTCCAGTCGCACAACTGAGGCGATACTCCGTAGGCACGCAGTTTGGTTAGAAGATATGATGATAGATGATTGGAAAGACTTGGGTAGTAAGAGACAGAGACAGAGAAACGTTACTCTAAGCCAGCCCTGTATGAAAGCCTCGAACCTACTTCGAACCTTGCAGTCTCGGTTCGCTACAGTTTAATTTACGGATTAATGTTTCTAAATACTATTTACAAAAATACTATAACTATTACGAACGTTGTGGAAAGCGCAGTAGTATGTCAGTGTGAAGTAGATTATTAATTAACTTTCATTTCCTATTTTATATGTTTTGAATTTTACCTGTTGTGTAGCTCGTGTACTAAGTGTTCAGTTACAAATGTTACATCCCAACAGCGATATAATGACAGTGGGATGGATATGCCTGCCTTCTATACTTAAGCCAGAACAGGTTTACAGGGTTGATTGCATTACAGCGTTTATTCCGATACAGTTTAATTAGTTTAGATGTTGTGTAAGGTTATCTGTGGTACGTGTTTGTGAAAGTGTTCACTCTTTGAGTTTCTGCTGTCTGTCCTGGTGAACGAACTGGAACTGCTTTCTTATGTGCTTCGTGTGTGTTCCAGTGCTCTGTTATACGGCCTTATCTGTCTGTATTCGTCATGTAATGTTCTTGAGATATCATCAACGATTTTATTTACTATTTCGCACTCGTATTTGTCTCTTATTGCCCGTATCAGGTCACTGTTGTTCTGCGTTGGTGTATGGTGTGCTGTTTTGGGCAGCTCCATTTTGCCATGTACAGTAAATTTTAACCACGGCGGCAGTTCACAAGCTTAGCCGTTTCGAAAATGCTTGCACTCTTGGCCCTTTAGCTAATGATCGTGCCATTCCGAACGTCAGAGAAATCGTCCCGTTTCCGCCTAACGACCACTACAGTACTGTTTTCCGCGTCTTTCCAAGACGCTTTATAGACCCTCCACTGCTAGTGCTGCCACCTGGAGCCCGTGAGTGGTTATCACACGTTGACACTGAACGTACTTGGTGGCCACATTAATGTGCTCGACCGTATACTTCCAGAATGACGATACAGTATGCTTTGTAAATAAAAGCGAAACGCGTCTGATGAAAAATGCCCTCCAACTGCAGCAAGCTGCTGCTTCTTCTTCCTGGCCTTCATTTCGCGTCTTCACAGGGACGCCATGTTGATTTTCTGGTGTGAAAAGATCGTTTCCGAAATTATTGGGAAAATTGAAGCAGGACGTGACGTGGTAGCAGACCGATATTCACCTAATCGGATGTGGGAAACCGCCTTAAAACCAAATCCAGCATGGCCGGCAAACCGGCTCTCGTCATTAATTCGCCGGGTAGGTTCGATCAGGGGATGGTACGCCTCCCATAATCCCGGGATAGGCCTCATAACGTGCGCTGCTGTGCAGTTGGGTTTGCAGTAGGCTTAACACGGAAAAACCAATAACAATTGATTTTTCTTACTACAGGGCTATTACAAATGATTGAAGCGATTTAATAAATTCACTGTAGCTCCATTCATTGACGTATGGTCACGACACACTACAGATACGTAGAAAAACTCATAAAGTTTTGTTCGGCTGAAGCCGCACTTCAGGTTTTTTGCCGCCAGAGCGCTCGAGAGCGCAGTGAGACAAAATGGCGACAGGAGCCGAGAATGCGTATGTCGTGCTTGAAATGCACTCGCATCAGTCAGTCATAACAGCGCAACGACACTTCAGGACGAAGTTCAACAAAGATCCACCAACTGCTAACTCCATTCGGCGATGGTATGCGCAGTTTAAAGCTTCTGGATTCCTCTGTAAGGGGAAATCAACGGGTCGGCCTGCGAAGAAACGGTTGAATGCGTGCGGGCAATTTTCACGCGTAACCCGCGAAAGTCGACGAATAAAGCAAGCAGGGAGCTAAACGTACCACAGCCGACGGTTTGGAAAATCTTACGGAAAAGGCTAAAGCAGAAGCCTTACCGTTTACAATTGCTACAAGCCCTGACACCCGATGACAAAGTCAAACGCTTTGAATTTTCGGCGCGGTTGCAACAGCTCATGGAAGAGGATGCGTTCAGTGCGAAACTTGTTTTCAGTGATGAAGCAACATTTTTTCTTAATGGTGAAGTGAACAGACACAATGTGCGAATCTGGGCGGTAGAGAATCCTCACGCATTCGTGCAGCAAATTCGCAATTCACCAAAAGTTACGTGTTTTGTGCAATCTCACGGTTTAAAGTTTACGGCCCCTTTTTCTTCTGCGAAAAAAACGTTGCAGGACACGCGTATCTGGACATGATGGAAAATTGGCTCATGCCACAACTGGAGACCGACAGCGCCGACTTCATCTTTCAACAGGATAGTGCTCCACCGCACTTCCATCATGATGTTCGGCATTTCTTAAACAGGAGATTGGAAAACCGATGGATCGGTCGTGGTGGAGATCACGATCAGCAATTCATGTCATGGCCTCCACGCTCTCCCGACTTAACCCCATGCGATTTCTTTCTGTGGGGTTATGTGAAAGATTCAGTGTTTAAACCTCCTCTACCAAGAAACGTGCCAGAACTGCGAGCTCGCATCAGCGATGCTTTCGAACTCATTGATGGGGACATGCTGCGCCGAGTGTGGGAGGAACTTGATTATCGGCTTGATGTCTGCCGAATCAGTAAAAGGGCACATATCGAACATTTGTGAATGCCTAAAAAAACTTTTTGAGTTTTTGTATGTGTGTGCAAATCATTGTGAAAATATCTCAAACAATAAAGTTATTGTAGAGCTGTGAAATCGCTTCAATCATTTGTAATAACCCTGTATTTTAACTTTTATCGCTTGGTATGTTCCTTTAATTTTACAAATGGTGTTCACGACTTTGGGATCACAGATTTACTTCGAACTTGGTACACCTTTCTTCTTCTTCATGTGCCGTCTCCTCTAAGAAGGTTGGCTGTCATCATGGCAAATTCTGATCTTGATTTGGCCGATCTAAGGAGTTCTGACGTTGAACAGTTGTACCAATTTTTTAAATTGTCAATCCAGGATGTCCGTCTTCTACCCCTCGTTCTCTTCCCACAAATTTTCCCTTCTAGTATTATTCGCAATATTTTGTAATTTACTCCCCTAATAACATGGCCTAAATATTGTAGCTTCCTTACTTTAATAGTTTTAATTAATTCTTTTTCCTTTCCCATTCTTCTTAGGACATCTTGATTAGTAATCCTCGACACCCAACTAATTCTGAGTATTCTTCTATATGCCCACAGTTCAAAAGCTTCTAAACTGTTCATGTCCTTCTTTTTCAATGTCCACGCTTCAATTCCGTATAATAATTTTGAGAATACATAGCATCTTAGCAACCTCATTTTTGTGTTTAAACAAATGTCTCTCGAAAAGAATGCATTTTTCATCTTATTAAAGATACTTCTGGCCTGTCCTATTCTCGATTTAATTTCTTCTGAGCTTTCAATCTCCTCATTTACAACTGTTCCGAGATATTTAAATTTACGTACTTGATCGACTCTTTCCCTATTGCTTGTAAGGTTTTCTTGTTGGTGTGTTTTAGATATCACCATGAACTTAGTCTTGCTTACGTTAAGAGTCAAGGCAAATTCTTCACTTTTTTCTGCGACTTTGTCAAGAAGTAATTGTAGATCTTTGAGGTTTCCAGCTAGTAGTACAGTGTCATCAGCAAACCTAACATTGTTAATGTTTAGCCCATTCACTTTAATGCCAGCTATTTCATCTGATAGAGCTGCCTGGATTATGTCTTCTGAATACATAATAAACAATAAGGGTGAGAGAACGCAACCTTGTCTCACACCCCTCTTTATTTCTATATCATTCGATAATTCATTTTCTACCTTCACGGTTGCGGTTTGATTGTAGTAGAGGTTGTATATAATGCGGATGTCTTTCTTATCAAGTGTACACCTTTAGTAGGCTAATAAAACAACATTACGTGTAAGTAGTAACGTAACTGATGTATCTGCGCGTAGGGACCGCGTATTGGAATTCATGACGTTGACTATGGATATTGTATCACACACACAGTCCCTTTCGCTGTTCAGAGATGTCACTAAACTCGCCCAATGCTGTAAGCAATCATAAATGAGCAGTTCCTATTAGACAGAGGGGGTCCGACAGCCGATCAGTTCCAGTCATTCCACCAGGAATGTTGTCTGTAGTTCAACCATCACTAGGCGCTCAGTACCGCGGTTCCAGTCCGTGCACATTGATACATTGTGTCAGGAAC
Source organism: Schistocerca nitens (assembly GCF_023898315.1). Lineage (NCBI taxonomy): Eukaryota > Metazoa > Arthropoda > Insecta > Orthoptera > Acrididae > Schistocerca > Schistocerca nitens. Next base: position 203,384,649 of record NC_064623.1, read on the forward strand.
GGTTCTCAGCATCGGAAGTGTCCAGGAGTCTCGGAGTGAACCAAAGCGATGCTGTTCGGACATGGAGGAGATGCAGAGAGACTTGAACTATCGATGACAAGCCTTACTAAGGCTGCCCCAAGGTCTACTTCTGCAGTGGATGACCGCTACCTACGACATTATGGCTCGGAGGAGCCCTGACAGCAACGCCACCATGCTGAATAATTCTTTTCCTGCAGCCACAGACGTCGTGTTACGACTCAAACTGTGCGCAATAGGCTGCATGATGCGCAACTTCACTCCCGACGTCCATGGCGAGGTCCATCTTTGCAACCACGACACCATGCAGCGCGGTACAGATGGGCCCAACAACATGGCGAAAGGACCGCTCAGGATTGGCATCAAGTACTCTGATTGTCGCATAAGGCTTCAACCAGACAATCGTCGTGTTTGAAGGCAACCCGGTCAGGCTGAACGCCTTAAACTAACTGTCCAGAGAGTGCAGCAAGGTGGAGGCTCCCTGATGTTTTGGGGTGGCATTACGTGGGGCCGACGTACGCCGCTGGTGGTCATGGAAGGCGTCGTAACGGCTGTACGATACGTGAATGCCATCCTCCGACCGATAGTACAACCTTACCGGCAGCATACTGGCGAGGCATTCGTCTTCATGGACGAAAATTCGCGTCCTCATCGTGGGACAATCTGTACCAAGAATGCCTTGATGAACTTGTGGATAGTATTCCACGACGAATAGAGGCATGTATTAATCCAAGAGGACATGCGACTGGGTATTAGAGGGAGCGGTGTGTACTGCAATCTGGACCACCACCTCTGAAGGTCCCGCTGTATGGTGGTACAACATGCAATGTGTGGTTTTCATGAGCAATAAAAAGGGCGGAATTGATGTTTATGTTGACCTCTATTGCAATTTTCTGTACTGGTTCCGGAACTCTCAGGACCGAGGTGATGCAAATTTTTTTTTTGTGTATGTATTAATACTTATCGACAAAAAAGTGAAGAGACGCATAGAGTTTTCCTGAAAATGTATCCTGTTGTGGTTTGCTAAATCCCTTACACGTGCAGTCTGACAAGGCGCCGGGTACTACTTTGCACCTCGACGGTTCAAGCTGCAGACACAGAAGCAGGAGGCGTTTAGCAGTTAACCTGCGTAACGCTAAGACGTTGCTAATGTAGCAAGAACGAATAGTGGAGGGCAAATTTTTTCAATACCACTTACTACAAAATTGAAGATTTGAGCGAGAGTAGAGCCGTCGCTTCATATACATTCATCTTACGAAACTCGAATGCTAACCATTTGATCAGCATCTACTCGAACACACAGTACCTACGCAAAAATATGCCAGTTACATGATACACGTGTAACACTTCTCTTCCTATTTTCTCGGAACTGCCAGCGTCTTTCACTTTTCTACTTGCACATTATAGCCTACGTATTATAGGTGTATAAGGTTGAAGTAAATCCGTGATCCGTTCATCGTTGCCTCCCGTTGTAATTATGTCGCTAGAAATAAAGAGGTCTGTCAGACAATTTGGATAGCCGTTTTCACGATACTGCCGATTTTTTTCAGCCAACATTTGGTCGTGCCTTATGTCTGAGTCCAGAACACCCGTTGCCGGCTGGAAGCTATGCGTCTCTCCCGCATAGTCGTCGCTTCCCGCCTTCCTGTGTATAGAGGCCGCACAGCTGACTGGCAGAGCGGTGGGGGAGGCGGGTTTAGCACTCGCTTTCATTTCCTTTCCAGAGCTGCGCCCGGCAGCTGTCGGCACCGCCTGCACAATAAGGCCGCTTCTTGCCTCGGCAGGTGAGCTGTCCTCTGCAAGAAGGGGGGGGGGGGGGGGGGGAGGACGAGGGAGGCACCTCCAGCAGGCCAGGCAGCTGGACAGCTGGAGTCTGCAGCTGCCTCTTCCTGTCCGGAAGCGCGTGCCAAGGCTGCCCGCCGCCTTAAGACGTTCAACCTCCGTAACCTGCAGCAGTAGGAACCGAAATACGAGGCCAGGCTAAAGCCGTCCTCACAAAGGACTCGAAAGCCAATGCGGACATCCGCTTAACGGGCCAGCCAAAAACTGTTTACACGCCGTGTTGTAACATTACAATCCTCACTTTGTTTTAATTGATCTGCTGATTGGTATGATGCGGCCTGCCACAAATTCGTCATCTCATTAATAGCACTTTGACCACTTGGATGTACTTAAATCTCAGTCTTCCTATATACATTTCAAACTGTACAACTCCCTCATGTATCATTAAGTTTATTCCTTAATACAGGTCCTATCATCTTTTTCCTTCTTCTTGTCAATATATCCCACATGTTCCTTCTTCATCACTTCTGCAGAGTACAATGCTGCAGTGCCTGTCAGCTGTCCGCTGCAGAGTGAAAATCTCCTTCTGGAAAGATCCCCTAGGCTGTGGCTAAGCCATGTCTCCGCAATATCCTTTCTTTCAGTAGTGCTATTTCTGCAAGGTTCGCAGGAGAGCTTCTGTAAAGTTTGGAAGGTAGGAGACGAGGTACTGGCAGATGTAAAGCTGTGAGGACGGGGCGTGAGTCGTGCTTGGGTAGCTCAGTTGGTAGAGCACTTGCCCCCGAAAGGCAAAGGTCCCGAGTTCGAGTCTCGGTCCGGCACACAGTTCTAATCTGCCAGGAAGTTTCGAAACTCGTCTAGCTTGAAGGGGGAAAGCAGATGGCGCTATGGTTGGCCCGCTAGATGGCGCTGCCATAGGTCAAACGGATATCAACTGCGTTTTATTAAATACGAACCCCCATTTTTTTATTACATATTCGTGTAGTACGCAAAAAGAAATATGAATGTTTTAGTTGGACCACTTTTTCGCTTTGTGATAGATGGCGCTGTAATAATCACAAACACATGTCTCACAATTTTAGATGAACTGTTGGTAACAGGTAGGTTTTCTAAATTAAAATGCAGAACGTAGGTACGTTTGAACATTTTGTTTCGACTGTTCCAATGTGATACATGTACCTTTGAGAACTTATCATTTCTGAGAACGCATGCTGTTACTACGTGATTACCTGTAAATACCACATTAATGCAATAAATGCTCAAAATAATGTCCGACAATACGTGTAACGACATTCCTCTCAACAGCGAGTAGTTCGCCTTCCGTAATGTTCGCGCATGCATTGACAGTGCGCTGACGCATGTTGTCAGGCGTTGTCGGTGGATCACGACAGCACATATCCTTCAACTTTCCCCACAGAAAGAAATCCGGGGACGTCAGATCCGGTGAACGTGCGGGCCATGGTATTATGGTGCTTCGACGACCAATCCACATATCATGAAGTATGCTATTCAATATCGTTTCAACCGCACGCGAGCTATGTGCCGGACATCCATCATGTTGGAAGTACGTCGCCATTCTGTCATGCAGTGAAACACCTTGTAGTAACATCGGTATAACATTACGTAGGAAATCAGCATACATTGCACCATTTAGATTGCCATCGACAAAATGGGGGCCAATTATCCTTCCTCCCATAATGCCGCACCATACATTAATCCGCCAAGGTCGCTGATGTTCGACTTGTCGCTGCATCGTGGATTTTCCGTTGCCCAATAGTGCATATCATGCCGGTTTACGTTACCGCTGTTGGTGAATGACGCTTCACGCTAAACAGAACGCGTGCAAAAAAAAAAAAAAAAAAAAAAAAAAAAAAAAAAACTGCCATCGTCCCGTAATTTCTCTTCTGCCCAGTGGCAGAACTGTACACGACGTTCAAAGTCGTCGCCATGCAATTCCTGGTGCACAGAAATATGGTACGGGTGCAATCGATGTTGATGTAGGATTCTCAACACCGACCTTTTTGAGATTCCCGATTTTCGCGCAATTTGTCTGCTACTGATGTGCGGATTAGCCGCGACAGCAGCTAAAACACCTACTTGGGCATCATCATTTGTTGCAGGTCGTGGCTGACGTTTTACATGTAGCTGGACACTTCCTGTTTCCTTAAATAACGTAACTATCCGGCGAACGGTCCGGACATTTGGATGATGTCGTCCAGGATACCGAGCAGCATACATAGCACATGCCCGTTGGGCATTTTGATCACAACAGCCATACATCAACACCATATCGACCTTTTCCGCAATTGGTAAACGGTCCATTTTAATACGGGTAATGTATCACGAAGCAAATACCGTCCGCACTGACGGAATGTTACGTGATACCACGTTTGTGACTATTAGAGCGCCATCTATCACAAAGCGAAAAAAGTGGTCCAACTGAAACATTCATATTTCTTTACGTACTACACGAGTATGTAATAAAAAATGGGGGTTCGTATTTTAAAAAAACGCAGTTGATATCCGTTTGACCTATGGCAGCGCCATCTAGCGGGCCAACCATAGCGCCATCTGGTTTCCCCCTTCAAGCTAGACAAGTTTCGATCTTTGTAGTTTTTTCGTTTGATGCTTATTTCGTGAGATATTTGGCCCGGTCACTATCAATGGACCACCCTGTATACATAATAAATGTACAAGTGCAGGTTGTTGATACATGGTTGACGACATACAGATGTTGGAGTCTACCCCTGCGACCTCTCGCAACAAACAGGAAGTCCGGTTTCGAGACGCAGTCAGGCACATTTTTCATTGTCATCATTCCACTATAAAGCTGATGGTAGCCCATATTCGCAACTGCTAATGCATTCCATGCAGTTCTGCGGAGAACCTCTTCCTTCCCCTAGCAGCCCACGTCATTTTCAACCTAACGATGTTAGAGCACCACATCTCAAACACTTCTCAAGGTATTTGATTCACTGATGCTGTGCTTCAAACGTACATTCTCAGAAACTTTTTCCTGGAATTGACGCCCGTGTTTCGTACCATCACATATTCTTCAGGTTTGTTTTCTTCAGTACAGCGTGCTCCACGGCCGTGTTAATGAGATCAAAGACAGGAGGAAGGGAAGCATGAGTCGCAAATTTTTAATCTCTTTATTTCAGATCGATTTCAGCTACTATGTAGCTATCGTCAATAAATAAAATCGCTAATGGTAAAACATTCCCATTACAGATAAACAGTTAAACATTTTGTTATTTGTAATGGTAATGTGGTACCATGTGGGATTTTATTTACAAAGAGTCATCGTGACTTGGATGTAATTGCACTGAAGATAGCTATGTAGTAGATGATATCGATCTGCAGTAAACAGATTCAAAATTTACGACTCATGCTGCCCTTTCTCTGTCTTTGCTGTCAGACATTTATCCCCCGGTGTGCCATATCTGTTTTTGCTGGTCTGCTTTTATTTCCTCCTTGCACTGTCGTCCGCCCCTCGTGGTCTCGCGGTAGCGTTCTCGCTTCCCGACCACGGGGTCCCGGGTTCGATTCCTGGCGGGATCAGGTATTTTCCCTGTCTCGAGATGACTGGGTGTTGTTGTGTCGTCTTCATCATCATCATCATTCATCCCCATTACTGTCGGAGGAAGGCAACGGCAAACCACCTCCACTAGGACCTTGCCTAGTAAAGCGGTGCGGGTCTCCCGCATCGTTCCCCTACGCTCTGTCACGGAGTATGGGACATCATCATCATCATCATCATCATCATCATCATCATCATCATCATCATCATCATCTTACACTGTACGTCATAGTTTATTCTGCACCCAAGGCGACAGACTGTCTTCCCTACGTCAGCTTCGGCATACTGTCCTTAGCGTAAGTTAGTTTAAGTTTGATTAAGTTGTGTGTAAGCCTAGGGACCACTTCTCAGCAGTTTGGTCCCATAGGAACTTACCACAAACCTCCAAAATTTCAAAATTTCCAAGTTCATCGCTAATCTCAGTTATTCCTATCATCATCACTTAATTCATTCATTTGTTTCCTCTCAGTCGATAATATCTGCTCATTAGACGCTCATTCCATTTAGCAAGTCAAGTAATTCTTTCTCACTTTCATTGATGTTATCAGTCTCATAAATAGCTTTTACCATTTATATCTTTGCACTCTGAATTTTAAGGTCTTTCTTTACTGTTCCTCATTGCTTGTTCGATGTGCGGTTTGTAATGTAGGGGCGAAAGAGTAGATCTGTGTCTTATACCCTTTTTAATTCGAGTACTTCGGCTGTGTAGACCTTTTCAAGTGATTGCATAGTACAAAGACTAGCCAAGTGTTTTGTCTCGAATGTGACATTCTGTGGAGATGAAGTAAGAGAGGAGGAAAGGAGGTTGTAAGAAGTTGAGATGTGGGCGTGGAAGACGATGGAAAGTCTTTAGTTGGGTACGGAGAGTGGATCGTGAACAGGTCCTGGAAAGAGCAGAGGAGAAAATAAGGCTATTGGAAGTTATATGAAATAAAAATAATAAACTCACACGTTGCGATGGGACTGTTTGATGGTGAATGGATTGGAAACGTTGGTATACGGGATAAGAATGGAAGAAAGACGAATACATAAGATGGTGGATCACGTTGAAGGAAGTGGAAATAAAGGAAGTATCAGAAGACAGCTGGGTATGGAGAGCAACCATGTGAATTAAAGTTGGGAACCGCTGGCATTGATGATGATGGCGATATTGATGATCACGGCGACAATACTATCAACTACATCAATGTATGACGAGAGATATGAAGACAATGATGATGATAATTGGATATGTGGTGTAATTATAAAGACGGTGATCATGATAATTATGAAGACGACGCTGATTATGTCCATGATTATGAATAAGAAGATGGTCATGCTAATAAAACGATGGTGACACAAAATATGATGCTGATGCTACAAATAATGATGCAATGTAAAACTTTGAATGTACTGAAAATAATGTTGACCTTAAAATGATGAAGATGCTAAAATTTAGGGTGGTACTAAAAGTGAAATTAAACGACCGTATGGCACTGATGACTGGGAGTCCCCAGTTGGGGAAGTTCGGCCGCCGATTTTTCAGTTGGTGCTACACTGGGCGACTTGCGTATCGGTCATGATGGAATGATGATGAGGAGAACACAACACCCATTCGCCGAGCAGAGAAGAACTCCGATCCGGCTGGTTATTGAACCCGCACCGCTCCATGGTAGTTAGATGCACTGACCACTAGCGGATGTTGATACCAAAATTTTGGTGATACTAAAATGGCGGTGATACAAAAATGATGGTCGCACTGCAAAAAGTGAGGAGGATTGGAAATGATGATGGTAAAAACAATGATCTTGCTGAAAATGATGATAATGCTAAAATGGTGATGATTCTACACTACTGGCCATTAAAATTGCTACACCACGAAGATGACTTGCTACACACGCGAAATTTAACCGACAGGAAAAAGATGCTGTGATATGCAAATGATTAGCTTTTCAGGTTGGCGCCGGTGGCGACACCTACAACGTATTGACATGAGGAAAGTTTCCAACCGATTTCCCATACACAAACAGCAGTTGACCGGCGTTCCCTGGTGAAACGTTGTTGTGATGCCTCGTGTAAGGAGGAGAAATGCGTACCATCACGTTCCCGACTTTGAAAATGTCGGATTGTAGCCTAACGCGATTGCGGTTTATCGTATCGCAACATTGCTGCTCGCTTTGTTCGAGATCCAATGACTGTTAGCAGAACTTGGAATGGGTGGGTTCAGGAGGGTAATACGCAACGCCGTGCTGGATCCCAACGGCCTCGTATCACTACCAGTCGAGATGACAGGCATCTTATCCGCATGGCTGTAACGGATCGTGCAGCCACGTCTCGATCCCTGAGTCAACAGATGGGGACGTTTGCAAGACAACAACTATCTGCACGACAAGTTCGACGACGTTTGCAGCAGCATGGACTATCAGCTCGGAGACCATGGCTGCGGTTACCCTTGACGCTGCATCACAGACAGGAGCGCCTGCGATGGTATACTCAGCGACGAACCTGGGTTCACGAATGCAAAACGTTATTTTTTCGGATGAATCCAGGTTCTGTTTACAGCATCATGATGGTTGCATCCGTGTTTGGCGACATCGCGGTGAACGCACATTGGAATCGTGTATTCGTCATCGCCATACTGGCGTATCACCCGGCGTGATGACATGAGGTGCCATTGGTCACACGTCTCGCTCACCTCTTGTTCGCATTGACGGCACTTTGAACAGTGGGCGTTACATTTCAGATGTGTTACGACCCGTGGCCCTATCCTTCATTCGATGCCTGCGAAACCCTACATTTCAGCAGGATAATGCACGACCGCATGTTGCAGGTCCTGTACGGGCCTTTCTGGATACAGGAAATGTTCGACTACTGCCCTGGCCAGCACGTTCTCCAGATCTCTCACCAATTGAAAACGTCTGGTCAATGGTGGCCGAGCAACTGGCTCCTCACAATACACCACTCTTGATCAACTGTGGTATCGTGTTGAAGCTGCATGGGGAGCTGAACCTGTACACGCCACCCAAGCTGTGTTTGACTCAATGCCCAGGAGTATCAATGCCGTTATTACGGCCAGAGGTGGTTGTTCTGGATACTGATTTCTCATGATCTATGCACCCAAATTGCGTGAAAATGTAATCACATGTCAGTTCTAGTATAGTATATTTGTCCAATGAATACCCGTTTATCATGTGCTATTCTTCTTGGTGTAGCGATTTTAATGGCCAGTAGTGTAAAAATGGTGATGACAGTAAAATTATGGTGATGTAGAAATGATGGTGCCACTATAAATGAGGATGAAGCTGAAAATGACGTTAAAAATGTCCTGAAAATTATGATGACACTGATGATGACGCTAAAAATGCAAAAATGGATATGGCACTAAAATGTTGCTGATGCACAAATGACGATTACGCTAAAATGACGATGACGCTACAATGATGATGATGACGCTACAATGATGATGATTATGATGACGCTACAATGATGATGATGACGCTACAATGATGATGATGACGCTACAATGATGATGATGATGATGACGCTACAATGATGATGATGACGCTACAATGATGATGATGCTGCAAAAATAATGATGATTATGTTAAAAGTGTTGCTGTTGGTTAGAGGGACAATACTGATGATCATGACTATAACACAGAGACAACTATGGTGATGATCAGCACGATAAACATAATCACTATGCTGATGCTATGACGACGGTCACAGTGATAATGGCCTCCCGAAATACGAATTCGGGGATTGATACGAAGCGTGACTTTGTTCTGCACGACAGTAGACTAGGGACGCGACAAATGCAGAACTCACATGACCATTCCAGCAGTGGAGAACAGGATCGCAATTTGCATGCGGCGCGCTGGAGGAGGAAGTCGAGCAACTTTGGAGCTCGGCCCTCCAGCACTGGCTGCGATTGCCGGGGGAGATAAGGGGCGCTTTATTCACGGGGGTTATTATCGCCTTCCGCACCCCTCCGTCTCCAGGAGCTCGGTGGAGCACACACACACGCTGCTCTCTCCAGAACTTCCTGTCCCAGTGGGGCTGGTTTGAGTCACGCTAGGCCCGTAAGAGCCACTGAAACGTCGTTGCTCACACAGTAGTATTCATCGTTGTAATTCGCTACAGCGTAATTTGGTATCTCTTACCTTCTGATGGACGTAGAGACAAGTTTCGAAATAGTTTTATCGTCAAATTATGTAAACAGACTTAGCTAAACTTCAGTATCAGCGAGAGCGAAGAAAAAAATTAGCAACGACAGAAAAGGGTTCTGGCGGCACCTCTTCCCCTTAAGGTACGAACTAGTATCCAAACTTCGTAGATGTTGCTTCTAAGGCGGATAATATACGAACTAGATGGTACTTTTCGGTTTATCATTGAGAAAAAAAAATGTAATAACTTTAAATTTACGGGAGATGTTATCAAGTAGTATCTGACGTGCTGTTTTATTAGGAACATGTGGCAATTTACGAGGTGGAGGTTCAGGTTGGAACCCGATAGCGCAGCTGACATTTAACTCCACATTCTGCTCTTCATCATGTCACACACCATTATATTTTATAATACCGCTGAATGTCTTCACCTACAGCATACTCCGCAAGCCACCTGCTGGTGTGTGGCGGAGGGTACTTTCGGTACCACTATCTGATCCCTACAAACCTGTTCCACTCGCAAATAGTGCGCGGGAAGAATGATTGTCGGTAAGCCTCTGTATTGGGTTATTTTCTCCTCGTGCTCAATACGCGAGATGTGTGTGTGGGGAAGAAATATGTTGTCCGATTCCTCCTGAAAAGTGCTGTCCCGAAATATCAGTAGTAAATCTCTCCATGATGTACAACGCCTCTCTTGTAACGTCTGCCAGTCCAGTTTGTTTAGCATCTCCGTAACGCTCTCTCGCTAGCTAAACGATCCCATGACGAAACGCGCCGATCTTCTCCATCTGCTATATCAGTCCTACCTGGTAGGGATACCAGATAGATGAACAATACTCAAGAATCGGGCGAACAAGCGCCTTATAAGCCGCATCTTTCGTGGATGAGTTACATTTCCTTAAGATTCTTCCGATGAATCTGAGTCTGGTGTCTGCTTTTCCCACTATCTCTTTTATGTGGGCATTCCACTTAAGGTCGCTCTGGATAGTTACGCAAAGATATTTTACGGCAGACGCTGTCTCCAGCTCTTTGTCATCAATAGTGTAGATGTACAGTAGTGGATTTCTTTTCGTATGTATGCGCAATACGTTACACGTGTTTACGTTCAGCGTCAACTGGCAGAGTCTGCACCATTCGTCAATTCTCTGCAGGTCCTTCTGCAAATTCTTAGTATCGTGTGGCGTTGCTACTTTGGTATGAAAAGACTGTATCATCTCCGAATAGTGTTAAAGAGCGTCCAACGCTTTCTACTAGATCATTTATATATATTGTGAAAAAGCAACGGTCCTATCACACTCCCCTGTGGTACTCCGGATATTACCTTTACATCTGTGGATTTAGTTCCTCTAAGAGCGACGTGTTGAGTTCTGTCTGCAAGAAAGTCATGGATACAATCCACTGCACTGTAGATTTCATGGAGGAACAGAGCGAGCTGAGTTTCGAAAGACCTGTGTTTGCGGATGCCATGTTGATTTTTATAGAGGAGATGTTCATTTACCAAAGACGTCATAAGTCTTGAGCATAAAACATGTTCCATAATTCTATAGCAGACTGACGTTAACGATATAGGTCTATAATTGTGTGGATCTGTCTTAGGGCCTTTCTTAAAAACGCGAATGACCTGCGCTTTTTTCCTGTCGCTAGAAACGTTTCGTTGCTCAAGCGGTCTACGGTAAATTACTGCCAGAAGGGGAGCACGTTCTTTCTCATAATCTTTATAGAATCTTACAGATATCTCATCTGGTCCTGAAGCCTTTCCGCTGCTAAGCGATTGTAGCTGCTTTTCAGTTCCGCGATGGGTTATCTCGATATCGACCATTTCGACGTTCATACGACGATTGAAAGGAGGGACAGTGTTACGATCTTCCTCGGTGAAACAACTTCAGGCGACCGAATTCAGTATTTCGGCCATCTCTCTGTCATCTTCTGTTTCGGTGGCGGTATGGTCACCGAGAGAATGAATAGATGATTTTGACCCATTTACTGATTTTACATACGACCAAAATCTATTAGGATTTTTAATTCAGTTGTTGGTTGACATGTCACCGTGGCTTGATTCCCTGCATTACTACAGAATTAAATAGTTTTCATAAATGTTTCCCATTATGGAAGATCTTAGGCCCGCCATATTGGACAGTGCTACGTCTCCTTGGGCACGAAAGGCTTCTACTGGGTTTCCCTATGATGTAGGTTCTCGTCTGTCTCACTCGCACACTACAGCGCTTAGGCCTCAATAGACAACAGAAGCCTGTGAGTTTCCCCATCTCGTGGTGAATCTGCTCCCTTTGTGGCATCACGTCCTGGACGACAGGGCTTGTTTCACAATTCCTGAAGGCTGACTCTTTCGGCTATGTACTTAAATGAGAGCGCCATGCTCGTTAACTCACAATATCTACACGGTAGCATGCGAATGGCCTTGTGTTGGTTTTAAAAAATTGTTTTGCGCACTTAAGTCAATACCCCTCTCTCCCTCTGACAAGGGAACCTCCCCATCGCACCCCCCTCAGATTTAGTTATAAGTTGGCACAGTGGATAGGCCTTGATAAACTGAACACAGATCAATTGAGAAAACAGGAAGAAGTTGCGTGGAACTGTGAAAAAATAAGCAAAATATACAAACTGAGTAGTCCATGGGCCACATAGGCAACATCATGGACAATGTGAGCTCACGAGCGCCGTGGTCTCGTGGTAGCGTGAGCAGCTGCAGAACGAAAGGTCCTTGGTTCAAGTCTTCCCTCCAGTGAGAATTTTACTTTCTTTATTTTTACATAGTTATTATCTGTCCGTTCGTTCATTGACGTCTCTGTTCACTGTAATAAGTGTAGTGTCTGTGTCTTGCGACCGCATCGCAAAACCGTGCGATTAGTAGACGAAAGGACGTGCCTCTCCAATGGGAACCGAAAACATTTGATCGCAAGGTCATAGGTCAACCGATTCCTCCACAGGAAAACACGTCTGATATATTCTATACGACACTGGTGACGGCATGTGCGTCACATGACAGGAATATGTAGTCGACCCACCTAACTTGTACACTTGGCGAATGGGTAAAAAGAATCTTCTACCTTGCCCGATTTAGGTTTTCTTGTGGATGTGATAATCACTCCCAAAAAAGTGATGAAAACACAATAGTTTGTCACATAAACTGAAAAAAAAAAATTAAACTTTTCACTCGATGGAGGATTTGAACCAAGGACCTCTCGTTCCGCAGCTGCTCACGTTATCACGAGACCACGGCGCTCCTGTGTTCTTGAGTCCTTGATGTCGCCTATCTTCCCATGAACTACTCAGTTTGTATATTTTGCTTATTTTTTCACAGTTCCACACAACTTCTTCCTGTTTTCTCAATTGATCTGTGTTCAGTTTTTCAAGGCCTATCCACTGTGCCAACTTATAACTAAATCTGAGGGGGGGTGCGATGGGGAGGTTCCCTTGTGAGAACGAGCTATCAAAGCAGTGTTTGCCGGCTCGAGTGTTATCGGCTGTCAGCAAGTGTACGACACGGAGACAGGAAGTATTTTAGAGGCGAGAGATAAATTGTTACTGGCCGGACTTCATCGCTTCATTAAGGGGTTCTCAAAGGCGGCCAGACCCTTCCTGTCCACCGCAGTGGATGGAAATAAACCGCAGCGAGGCAGCCAAAACAAGCGGAGAGTGATCGGCGAGCTTGGGGACGTCTCCTGCTATCGCGGCCCCCCTTGAGACCATAGCTGATGAACGCGAGGACACCTTCTGCCAACAAACTATTCAAGAGCTCTCATGAACACGCCATATCTTCTCTGCCACAGTAGTGTTTGAGACTGCTAACAATAGCGCGCGCGCGACACGCACGCACACACACACACACACACACACACACACACACACACACACACACACACACACACATTGGTGATATTATAACCTCCTACACAACAGTGTGATGCATCAACTACGGACACAGTACAACATCGGTCCTCAATGACATAGGGGAAACTCGGGGCGCAACGGGATACTTAATGTTTAACAATTTCTATAAAATAAGGGAACACAAGGAAACAAAGTGATAAAAAAAGCACCTTGTAGTGTAACCTAATGTACCTTATTTTAAAATCACTTAAAACTATACATTTTGCATTTTTTACAATTTTTCAAAGAAAGTCCTGCATATTTCCCGTTCCGCCCCACCCACGGGGCAGAATGGGATAAGGCCATTTCTTGTTAAATTATTGCATAAACGTTGAATTTGAATTGCGAATATCGTATTAAACTATGACAAAATATTGTATAACAGGCAATTCAGACTAAGGAATGTGTAATTTAAACAATTAAAAAGTCATTCTTCAAAATAAGAAAATATCTTAATGTCATTCTGAAAAATGTACAATGCTTGAATAACCACCAAACCACTAACTACTAGCCCTTTCGACAATAGTCACAAATCAGTATTCCCTCTTCATCTTCACTGTCTGTGCCAGCACTTGAATTGTGTGCACACTTGAAACACCTCTGGATGCCCCCCAGCCCTCATTAGAAACGGAGTAGAAGTCTCCACAGTAAAGACACTCGCCATCCTCTCCCTCTCATTCTTTCTCCATTATCTTCTCCCTTTTATTTTACTTAAGGTCTTTGATGTCCTCTGTTTTGATTTTTTTGGGTGTACGGTTTCATACACTCCTGGAAATGGAAAAAAGAACACATTGACACCGGTGTGTCAGACCCACCATACTTGCTCCGGACACTGCGAGAGGGCTGTACAAGCAATGATCACACGCACGGCACAGCGGACACACCAGGAACCGCGGTGTTGGCCGTCGAATGGCGCTAGCTGCGCAGCATTTGTGCACCGCCGCCGTCAGTGTCAGCCAGTTTGCCGTGGCATACGGAGCTCCATCGCAGGCTTTAACACTGGTAGCATGCCGCGACAGCGTGGACGTGAACCGTATGTGCAGTTGACGGACTTTGAGCGAGGGCGTATAGTGGGCATGCGGGAGGCCGGGTGGACGTACCGCCGAATTGCTCAACACGTGGGGCGTGAGGTCTCCACAGTACATCGATGTTGTCGCCAGTGGTCGGCGGAAGGTGCACGTGCCCGTCGACCTGGGACCGGACCGCAGCGACGCACGGATGCACGCCAAGACCGTAGGATCCTACGCAGTGCCGTAGGGGACCGCACCGCCACTTCCCAGCAAATTAGGGACACTGTTGCTCCTGGGGTATCGGCGAGGACCATTCGCAACCGTCTCCATGAACCTGGGCTACGGTCCCGCACACCGTTAGGCCGTCTTCCGCTCACGCCCCAACATCGTGCAGCCCGCCTCCAGTGGTGTCGCGATAGGCGTGAATGGAGGGACGAATGGAGACGTGTCGTCTTCAGCGATGAGAGTCGCTTCTGCCTTGGTGCCAATGATGGTCGTATGAGTGTTTGGCGCCGTGCAGGTGAGCGCCACAATCAGGACTGCATACGACCGAGGCACACAGGGCCAACACTCGGCATCATGGTGTGGGGAGCGATCTCCTACACTGGCCGTACACCACTGGTGATCGTCGAGGGGACACTGAATAGTGCACGGTACATCCAAACCGTCATCGAACCCATCGTTCTACCATTCCTAGACCGGCAAGGGAACTTGCTGTTCCAACAGGACAATGCACGTCCGCATGTATCCCGTGCCACCCAACGTGCTCTAGAAGGTGTAAGTCAACTACCCTGGCCAGCAAGATCTCCGGATCTGTCCCCCATTGAGCATGTTTGGGACTGGATGAAGCGTCGTCTCACGCGGTCTGCACGTCCAGCACGAACGCTGGTCCAACTGAGGCGCCAGGTGGAAATGGCATGGCAAGCCGTTCCACAGGACTACATCCAGCATCTCTACGATCGTCTCCATGGGAGAATAGCAGCCTGCATTGCTGCGAAAGGTGGATATACACTGTACTAGTGCCGACATTGTGCATGCTCTGTTGCCTGTGTCTATGTGCCTGTGGTTCTGTCAGTGTGATCATGTGATGTATCTGACCCCAGGAATGTGTCAATAAAGTTTCCCCTTCCTGGGACAATGAATTCACGGTGTTCTTATTTCAATTTCCAGGAGTGTATTTCTGCCTTAAGTTGCATTGCACCTGACGTCTCTGTCCTGACATTGTTTATATTTGAGCACCCTCCTCCTTTCTGTAGGCCTACTTTACGTGCGACAGCATTCTGCAGTTCCTTCTTGTAAAGAGAATATGTTAATACCACGGTTTTTGCTTTTCGTCTTGTAGTCCGCCGAGTATTTTGAGAGATTGGTGGGATTGGAATGACAGCCTCGGGCGTTATCTGGAAAGCTGAGTTGTTCGGCAAAAACTAACTGGTTGCGAAAGTCTGGCATCCATGAACATCCAGGCTGGGTTTGCTTTCTAGTTGCATCAGAATATGACGGGACAGAACGGGACACTATCCCATTCTGCGCCGTGCCGTTCCGCCCCAAGAGCACTTTTGAGGTTAACAACTTTTTATGGAGTGTAATAACTGACGTATTTAAACGCATTAAATAACTAAAGTATAACAAATGCCATGAACTGTAAGGGAATGTGTTATTTTAGGGAATACAATTAACAGTGAACAGCTTACCTGGCGTTGAAATTCACCAAACGTTACAACAACGCAAGCGGTGACGTGACGGACAACAACTCACTTAGATCTCGCACTTCAAATTAAATCAGAATGGCTGCCCTCACTTCCCATCCAATCGGAGAAATAGTTACATGCCCATACAACAGGTTGTGACACTGTCCAGTCTAGAAAAGAGCAGTTTCCCATTGTGCCCCGCTATCCCCTTCTGCCCCGAGTTCCCCTACATATGGCAAGTCCTTGCTGGGTTTCTGGAGAATGTGGCATCAGGCATCTACGAAGGGGCGAACAACAACTAATGACAGTTTTTCTTTCCAGAAAGCAGGTTGGTTTTGTTCAGGATTTCAATACACCACACTATTTCCCACTCTTTTGGCCACAAAACCCTATTTCTCAACATAATCTCCGTTCAGGGCGATGGCCTCACGCCACTTTGCTGGGAGGGCCTGCACACTCGCACGGTTCCACTCTACTGGTCAATGCCGGAGCCACCATCTTGCTGCGTCACTAACGTCCCCATCGTTCACGTACTGCTGTCCGCAAAGAGCCTGTAAGAGGTCCATCACTAAGGAATTTATTGCTAGCGCACTCGAGCAGATGTATTTTCGATGGATTGCTCACGCGCTGCCTGCGATATGTAAGCTATAAGAGAATCTCAGACCAGAGAGCAGTGTTGACTGCAGTAAGAACTGTGTGGCAGTAGGAGTAAGTAGTGGCTAGCAATCTAGTGTATGGAGATGGCTGTGCCAGTCGTAGGGGAGCGATGGCGGTGCCTGAGCGATGTAGCATAAGGTAAAAGCAGCCTCGCGCATATGTACTATTGTTATATCAAGTGCCATGTAAATGTTTTTAAAGAGAAATCTCTTAATAATAACCTTTCTTATAAAAATTAACTTTTGACAATCATTCATCTCAATTTAAAGAATTTACTAATTTCTCCAATCCATGGTCGTCCCGATTATTGTGAAGAAAAATCAGTTGTTTATTTTTATACACGACAAATCTATCGGACAGCATTGGATTGGGCTGTGCCAGAAAAATTTCTTATAGGAGCAGATATATACGCGTTATCCGGCGACTTGATTGAGGCAAGAATTTTCAATTTATTCAGAATGATCTTTTAGGGCCATGACGCAGCACTGCTGACGTCCAAAATTTACCAGTTTAGATTCACAGTCAGTTAATTATTGAAAGGTTATATATGAGTCACATTTTTTTTATTAGGAGGTTAGTCACATTGCATTATTGGTAGATTACGGAACTTATTTATTGGAAGGTTACATTGAATGTGAATTATATAATTATATTTTTTTCTGTTGGGAGGTTAGACTATATATATATATATATATATATATATATATATATATATATATATATATATATATATATATATATATATATATATTCTGTGGGGAGGTTACAAGCATCCCTTCATTGAGCGAAACAGATGGACGTTGGAAGGCGCGACATCGAAGCTGTAGGGTGAAAGTTTCTCTCGGATGGGCAGATTTGACCATGGCGACGAGCACGCTGAAGTCGTTTCTCCACTTTCTTGAGGGCAGCACAGTACACTTCAGAATTGATCGTTTCACCAAAGAATAACCGATTCAAGTCCAAGAAGACCGTCGCCATGTCTTTACCAGCTCAGGATGCGAGTTCTAACTTTTCCTTCGGAGGGGACGTGGTGTGGCACCACTGCGTGGATTGCCATTTTGTTTCCGGTTCGAAGTGATGAAATCATGTTTCATCGCCTTGATGTTCGAAAAAATTGTCACGTTCAGCCTCGTAACGAGCAGGCAATTCCGCACACATGGCCCTTCCTTGTTCTTTATGGTCTTCTATTAGGTGGCGTGGAATCAAGCAGGCGCAAACCTTTGAGTATTCCAACTGTTGGACGACCGTGTCAGTGCTACCAATAGAGATGTCTTGTTGCGCACCGAGATGACTGTGATCCTGTGATCACCTCGAATGAGAGTGTCCGCACGTTCCAACACTGCAGCAGTCACGGCTGTGTGCGGTCAGCCAGCACGCGGGAGATAGGACAAGTTAACGCGACTTTGTTGCGATGATCGCAGACACCTTGCCCAACGACTCGTCGTGCTTTCGTTCTGTTCCGGCGTACCCGCAAGCTCCGGCACGAAGACGAAGAACGTAAGAGCAGAGAAGGCTGTGAGACGAGGTCAGCCAATAGGCCGCTGACAAGGACCGGAGCGGCCTCTAGCTGAAGAGAATACAAGCGCCGCTTCTACCAACCTCGGCCGCACAGGAGTAGACCGGTGCAAGCTGACCAGGACAGCAGAAGACGCACACGAGTAGAGCCGTCATACTAACTGATATACTGCGAAAAGTGCTTTATATTAATTGCTTGTATGGACATTGTCTATAGCAAAGGACAATGAGAATGTCGCCCATCGCTTGCGACAACTCATTGTAAACCAAAGTTAAGTATTGTCAATCTATTTTATTGTAATAAAAACCATAAATGTGATTTGCTTGAATTGTTGTATAGCTATCCGAGAAAGCAGCATCCTTTAGGCACCCTGTAAGTGACGAATCGGCAGGATCCCACACGTTCACTGGCAGGTCTCAGTATACAGGGTGTCCGAAAACACTTTCCCTGATTACATAAATTGATAACTCAGGCTAGAAGTAAGATACAAATATGAAACTTGTGTCGAATTGTTTACAACTATCAATGTTTTTTTTTCCTGTTTTAGGTTCGCAGTACGTAAGTAGTGGATGAGGTGCAGTGCCCAAGAAGCCATGTTAACCAATCAGGAGGAGGCACAGTGTGTCCTGTGGTACCATGAGACAGGATCACCAACCACAGTGCAGGGACACTTCCAGACAACATTTAGAAGGAATCCACCTGATGTCAAGAGCATTAAAGCTTGGTATGATAAGTTCAAGAACACAGGATCGGTTGCTGACCTTCCGAGGTCTGGTCGACCAAGAACCTCAGCAGACAGGGTGGAAGCTGTAAGGCAGTCTTTTCTGCGAAGTCCGAAGAAATCGGTGCGCAGGGCCTCACGTGAATTGCAGATGCCAAAAAGCTCTCTCTTATTGTTTCGTGCATACAAAGTGCAAATCGTTCAGGCCTTGTTGCCCAATGACAGTACACGTCGATATGACTTTGCGGTCGAAATGCTATCACGTATTGAGGACGATGATGGTTATCTCAGACGAATTGCCTTTTCCGACGAAGCGACCTTTTTTGTCAGTGGAGTAGTGAATCGCCATAATGTGCGCATTTGGGGTTCACAACCCCCTGGTGCACCAGAGGCAGTCCAATAGTGAATGTTTGGTGCGCGCTATTGCACGATCGAATTATCGGGACATTCTTCTTTGCTGAGGCTACCATCACATCTGCAGTGTATCTGGACATGTTGCAACTGTGTGCTGTTCCTCAGCTGCTTCAGTATCACCCCGATGTCTTTGTTTCAGCAAGACGATGCACCGCCTCATTGGGGTTTGGACGTCCGTGCCTATCTCGATATAACCTTTCCTGGGCGATGGATTGGTCGTGATGGGCCAACGGTTTGGCCTCCACGCTCTCCTGACATAACCCCATTAGACTCCTTTTTATGCGGTTATGTCGAGGACGAGGTCTACCGAACACGTGTACCATATCTTCAAACCCTGCGGCAACGGATAACCACAGTCGTTGAATCGACCCCTCCAGTGATGTTGGCTAATGTGTCGACGGAAATTCAATATCGCCTAGATGTGCTGCGTGCTACCAAGGGTGCTCATGTGGAAGTTTACTGATGTGTGAAAAAAACTTTGATAGTTTGTAAACAATTAGATACCAGTTTCATATTTGTATCTTACCTCTGGCCTATCAATTTATGTAATCAGGGAAAGACTTTTCGGACACCCTGTACATTCCGAAAGCGCCAAAAGAAACTCAATGACAGCCCTCTGTTTGTAATGCACCTCGGCTACAGACGCCAATTGTAAGGCCGCGCTTAGCGCCACCACCTATCGTTTCAGGAAACTGTAGGGGAAATATTCCGCGATGTCCCACAACAAATTCGGCATTTTTCAACCAAAAATGTCAGAAAAAAATCTTGCGTTACTTATTGAACACGCCTCGTATATCTAGGGCATACAATTACCCTAAACTGCTGACTAGTGGGTTTTTGGGCGTCGATCTGGCGCTCGACAACCGACTAGACGAGTTCCATCGGATACAGATCAGCCGAAGTTGCCGGAGAAGTCCCCAAAGTGAGTTAACTATCATGCTCTTCAAAGCACTCTAACACCATTATGGCCTTGTGACACGGACAGTTACCCTGCTGGAAATATCCATACCTGTCGCAGAAGACATCAACCCGGAAGGGATGCAGGTCGCGCGCCATAATGACCACTTGCCTTCAGCTGTCAACTTCCCTGAGGTTATTATAAAAGTCTCCTGGAAACTCCATTGAACGGCCCCCATAATAAGATACTGCCCATACAACATCATCTATGGTGCCGGGCATGCTTCTACACTATTGGCCATTAAAATTGCTACACCAAGAGTAGTGACTGGCGTATTGTAACGAGCCAGTTGCTCGGCCACCATTGACCAGACGTTTTCAGTTGGTGAGAGATCATTTTCTGTATCCAGAAAGGCCCGTACAGGACCTGCAATATGCGGTCGTGCATTATCCTGCTGAAATGTATGGTTTCGCAGGGATCGAATGAAAGGTAGAGCCACGGGTCGTAACACATCTGAAATGTAACGCCCACTGTTCAAAGTGCCGTCAATGCGAACAAGAGGTGACCGAGACGTGTGACCAATGGGAACCCCTTACCATCACGCTGTGTGATGCGCCAGCACGGCGATGACGAATACACGATTCCAATGTGCGTTCACCGCGATGACACCAAGCACGGATGCAATCATCACGATGCTGTAAACAGAACCTGGATTCATCCGAAAAAATGACGTTTTGCCATTCGTGCACCCAGGTTCGTCGTAGAATACACCGTCGCAGGCGCTCCTGTCTGTGATGCAGCGTCAAGGGTAACCACAGCCACCGTCTCCGAGCTGATAGTCCATGCTGCTGCAAACGTCGTCGAACTGTTCGTGCAGATGGTTGTTGTCTTGCAAACGTCCCCATCTGTTGACTCAGGGATCGAGACGTGGCTGCACGATCCGTTACAGCCATCGGGATAAGATGCCAGTCATCTCGACCGCAAGTGCTACGAGGCCATTGGGATCCAGCACGGCGTTCCGTTTTACTCTCCTGAACCCACCGAGTCCATATTCTGCTAACAGTCATTTGACCTCGACCAACGCGAGCAGCAATGTCGCGATACGATAAACCGCAATCGCGATAGGCTACAATCCGACCTTTATCAATGTCGGAAACGTGATGGTACGCATTTCTCCTCCTTACACGAGGCATCACAACAGCCGTCAACTGCTGTTTGTGTATGAGAAATCGGTTGGAAACTTTCTTCATGTCAGCACGTTTTAGGTGTCGACACCGGCGCCAACCTTGTGTGAATGCTCTGAAAAGCTAATCATTTGCATATCAGATCATCTTCTTCCTGTCGGTTAAATTTCGCGTCTGTAGCACGTCATCTTCGTGATGTAGCAATTTTAATGGCCAGTAGTGTATATATATAAATGCGGTCGCAAATACAAGAAATATTTATTGCATGTGACAATGGCCGCGGAAGCCTACGTTTGTATTCAATCGCGAATAATTTTGGCCCAGTGATATAGCGCATTGTTATCCATTAAAATTTCATCTCTGGTTGGGAACATGAAGTCCATGAGTGGTTGCACATGGTATCCAGTTAGCCGAACATAACCATTTCCAGTGAATGATCAGTTGGACCCAGTCCATTCCAGGGGAATACAGCCCACACCATCATGGAGTCACCACCAGCTTGTGCTGTGCCTTGTTGACAACTTGGCTCCATGGCTTCTGGAGTTTGCGCCATACTCGAACCCTACCATCAGATATTTAGTAACCGAAATCTGAGGAGGTGACGGTTTTCCACTCGTCTAGGGTCCAAACGAAATGGTCACGGGCCTGAAGAGGCGTTACAGGAGAAGTCGTTGTGTTAGGGAAGGTCGACTGCTGGCAAAGCTCATTAACGCCCAATTTTGCCCCATTGTCACAACTGACTTGTTCCCAGCTTGATTTCTGCGCTGCTCTCGTTCATTAAGTGAATGTCGTGGTGAGAGGTGACGCCTGAAATTTGCTATTACCGGCACACCCTTGGCACTGTGGATCTCTGTATATTGAATTCCCTGCCTATTTCCGAAGTGGAACGTCCCATGCGTCTAGCTCCAACTACCATTTACAGTTCAAATGTCTGTCAGTGCTCATCGTGCGGCCGTAATCACGTCAGAAACGTTTCCACGTGAATCACCCGAGCACAAATGACGGCTCCGCCAATGCACTTTGCTTTCTTTCATAGCTTGGGTGTGCGCCCTGCTGCCGCCATCTGTATACGTGCATATCCGTGTCACCTCAGTGTAGTTAAAAGAATACTTATTTGACAAAAAAATTTTAGTTTTCAAACAGGAAACTGTTATTATTTAAATTTGTTCAAACAGAGAATCACAAATTTAGTAAAGTTATCTGAATTTTATAAAAAAAAATGTGTTAATATATTCATCGATTTTAAAATTAAGCAAATACTGAGCTTAGCGTTAATGCTGTATTAGGATATCAAAGGCAACAGTTTCTCAAAAATAAAAATAACATCTGTATATCAGACACATTAGCAGTGTTGAAAGCTGTGTTCGTGCTACAGGGGATAATACTCAAACCAGGTGTCTAGTTTAGAACTTACACAATAATTCCATTCACTCTCGAAACCTTTGGATATGCGTCAAAACTAAATTTTCTGCCTACAAAAGGCCCTCTTTTCTTTAATGCGTAAGTGAGGGTTCCACCAATCTGTGGTTCAGTGTGACTAGCACTTTGCGGATGGCTTGTCGATGTACTTGGGGAACACGATGGTGAACAAAAGAAGTATCCGAAGTTTCGACATTTGAAGTTACCCATATGAATTATCTTATCAGTGGTTAGTATGACATCATAGTGTGTAACTCACGGCCAATCGTCATTCGTATTTTTCACAATATGTTAATAATCGCCTAAAGCTCCGAGAAAGAACTTGTAGATCTGCAGCACACGCTATACATTATTTCTAGATTTCCAGCATAAGTTATTTGATTGCTCTTCATTTCTTCTATATGACCAGCTGTTACGTTTTAAGTAGGCCTATTCTCGGAAAAAAAAAGATTTTTTTTCATAAACTTACATTCAGCATGTTGTTGTTGTGGTCTTCAGTCCTGAGACTGGTTTGATGCAGCTCTCCATGCTACTCTATCCTGTGCAAGCTTCTTCATCTCCCAGTACCTACTGCAACCTACATCCTTCTGAATCTGCTTAGTGTATTGATCTCTTGGTCTCCCTCTACGATTTTTACCCTCCACGCTGCCCTCCAATGCTAAATTTGTGATTCCTTGATGCCTCAAAACATGTCCTACCAACCGATCCCTTCTTCTAGTCAAGTTATGCCACAAACTTCTCCCCAATCCTATTCAATACCTCCTGATTAGTTACGTGATCTACACACCTTATCTTCAGCATTCTTCTGTAACACCACATTTCGAAAGCTTCTATTCTCTTCTTGTCCAAACTGGTTATCGTCCATGTTTCACTTCCATACATGGCTACACTCCATACAAATACTTTCAGAAACGACTTCCTGACACTTAAATCTATACTCGATGTTAACAAATTTCTCTTCTTCAGAAACGATTTCCTTGCCATTGCCAGTCTACATTTTATATCCTCTCTACTTCGACCATCATCAGTTATTTTACTCCCTAAATAGCAAAACTCCTTTACTACTTTAAGTGTCTCATTTCCTAATCTAATCCCCTCAGCATCACCCGATTTAATTTGGCTACATTCCATTATCCTCGTTTTGCTTTTGTTGATGTTCATCTTATATCCTCCTTTCAAGACACTGTCCATTCCGTTCAACTGCTCTTCCAAGTCCTTTGCTGTCTCTGACAGAATTACAATGTCATCGGCAAACCTCAAAGTTTTTGCTTCTTCTCCATGAATTTTAATACCTACTCCGAATTTTTCTTTTGTTTCCTTTACTGCTTGCTCAATATACAGATTGAATAACATCGGGGAGAGGCTACAACCCTGTCTCACTCCTTTCCCAACCACTGCTTCCCTTTCATGCCCCTCGACTCTTATAACTGCCATCTGGTTTCTGTACAAATTGTAAATAGCCTTTCGCTCCCTGTATTTTACCCCTGCTACCTTCAGAATTTGAAAGAGAGTATTCCAGTTAACGTTGTCAAAAGCTTTCTCTAAGTCTACAAATGCTAGAAACGTAGGTTTGCCTTTTCTTAATCTTTCTTCTAAGATAAGTCGTAAGGTTAGTATTGCCTCACGTGTTCCAACATTTCTACGGAATCCAAACTGATCTTCTCCGAGGTCCGCTTCTACCAGTTTTTCCATTCGTCTGTAAAGAATTCGCGTTAGTATTTTGCAGCTGTGACTTATTAAACTGATAGTTCGGTAATTTTCACATCTGTCAACACCTGCTTTCTTTGGTATTGGAATTATTATATTCTTCTTGAAGTCTGTGGGTATTTCGCCTGTCTCATACATCTTGCTCACCAGATGGTAGAGTTTTGAAATGACTGGCTCTCCCAAGGCCATCAGTAGTTCTAATGGAATGTTGTCTACTCCCGGGGCCTTGTTTCGACTCAGGTCTTTCAGTGCTCTGTCAAACTCTTCACGCAGTATCTTATCTCCCATTTCATCTTCATCTACATCCTCTTCCACTTCCATAATACTGTCCTCAAGTACATCGCCCTTGTATAAACCCTCTATATACTCCTTCCACCTTTCTGCCTTCCCTTCTTTGCTTAGAACTGGGTTGCCATCTGAGCTCTTGATATTCATACAAGTGGTTCTCTTCTCTCCAAAGGTCTCTTTAATTTTCCTGTAGGCAGTATCTATCTTACCCCTAGTGAGATAAGCCTCTACATCCTTACATTTGTCCTCTAGCCATCCCTGCTTAGCCATTTTGCACTTTCTGTCGATCTCATTTTTGAGACGTTTGTATTCCCTTTGGCCTGCTTCATTTACTGCATTTTTATATTTTCTCCTTTCATCAATTAAATTCAATATTTCTTCTGTTACCCAAGGATTTCTATTAGCCCTCGTCTTTTTACCTACTTGATCCTCTGCTGCCTTCACTACTTCATCCCTCAGAGCTACCCATTCTTCTTCTACTGTATTTCTTTCCCCCATTCCTGTCAATTGTTCCCTTATGCTCTCCCTGAAACTCTCTACAACCTCTGGTTCTTTCAGTTTATCCAGGTCCCATCTCCTTAAATTCCCACCTTTTAGCAGTTTCTTCAGTTTCAATCTGCAGTTCATAACCAATAGATTGTGGTCACAATCCACATCAGCCCCTGGAAATGTCTTACAATTTAAAACCTGGTTCCTATATCTCTGTCTTACCATTATATAATCTATCAGATACCTTTTAGTATGTCCAGGGTTCTTCCATGTATACAACCTTCTTTCATGATTCTTGAACCAAGTGTTAGCTATGATTATTTTATGCTCTGTGCAAAATTCTACCAGATGGCTTCCTCTTTCATTTCTTAACCCCAATCCATATTCAACCACTATGTTTCCTTCTCTCCCTTTTCCTACTCTCGAATTCCAGTCACCCATGACTATTAAATTTTCATCTCCCTTCACTATCTGAATAATTTCTTTTATCTCGTCATACATTTCATCAATTTCTTCATCATCTGCAGAGCTAGTTGGCATATAAACTTGTACTACTGTAGTAGGCATGGGCTTTGTGTCTATCTTGGCCACAATAATGCGTTCACTATGTTGTTTGTAGTAGCTAACCCGCACTCCTATTTTTTTATTCATTATTAAACCTACTCCTGCATTACCCCTATTTGATTTTGTATTTATAACCCTGTAATCACCTGACCAAAAGTCTTGTTCCTCCTGCCACCGAACTTCACTAATTCCCACTATATCTAACTTTAACCTCTCCATTTCCCTTTTTAAATTTTCTAACCTACCTGCCCGATTCAGGGATCTGACATTCCACGCTCCGATCCGTAGAATGCCAGTTTTCTTTATCCTGATAACGACGTCCTCCTGAGTAGTCCCCGCTCGGAGATCCAAATGGGTGACTATTTTACGTCCGGAATATTTTACCCAATAGGACGTCATCATCATTTAATCATACAGTAAAGCTGCATGCCCTCGGGAAAAATTACGGCTGTAGTTTCCCCTTGCTTTCAGCCGTTCGCAGTACCAGCACAGCAAGGCCGTTTTGGTTAATGTTACAAGGCCAGATCAGTCAATCATCCAGACTGTTGCCCCTGCAACTACTGAAAAGGCTGCTGCCCCTCTTCAGGAACCACATGTTTGTCTGGCCTCTCAACAGATACCCCTCCGTTGTGGTTGCACCTGCGGTACGGCCATCTGTATCGCTGAGGCACGCAAGCCTCCCCACCAACGGCAAGGTCCATGGTTCATGGGTTCATGCCTACATTCAGCATAAGTTCGACAATTTTTCAGCAATTGTCATTATATATTACCTTCATCATACATGCCATACCAGATTCACAACTTACATTCAACAATGTAAAATAATCATGGTGTCACTTGTTTCACTGAAAGCAACAAAAATCGGAAATGAACAAGCGGAAACGTATGATGAACAGAAGACTTGCGACCCGATGGTTTCATATCAATGGGGAGTTTACCAAATTGGTATTTTCAGATATGTTGGAAAGTACACCAAATTGTGAATCACACAATGTGAAGGAAGGGAAAATGTCGTACATGTTGCACAGGGTGATGCATATGGCGCTAACGATGCCGTTTTATGCAACCCCATATGAAAGAACATCACACACATCCATGCCCGAGGCAGGATTCGAACCTGCGACCGTAGCAGCAGCGCGGTTCCGGACTCAAGCGCCTAGAACCGATCGGTCACAGCGGCCGGCTAAGCATTTCAAACGAACATAAAAATTGTGTACAGAATTTACAAACTTAAATGGCTCCTTCAGCCTGGTGCAGTTGATTTTTTTTTTCCAAAACTCGCTTGTAACTAATACAAAATCGGAATATATAGTCCCTTTAGATTGTAATGATTAATCAACAACGAGAGGTGAAATAGTTATTAACACAAGTGACTGTTAGTAGTTGATTATCCTAATTCACGGTTTTATTCTGTTTTGCAACGCGTATGTAAGTAAGAAGCCAACGGCCTTCCCACAGTGGTAACGCCGCTTCCAGACAGATTACCGAAGTTAAGCGCTGTCAGGCTTGGCTAGCACTTGGATGGGTCACCGTCCAGGTCAGCCGAGTGCTGTTAGCAAAAGGGATGCACTCAGCCCTTGAGGCTCATTGAGGAGCTACGTGACTGAAAAGTAGCGGCCAGGAGATTGGTGTGCTGGTCACATGCCCCTCCTTGTCTGCATCGGATGACGCTTAAGAACTGAGGACGACACGGCGGCCGGTCGGTACCGTTTTACCTTCACGGCCTGTTCGGACGGTGTTTGTTTTTCTGTCTTTTGTGTAAGTATGCAGCCAGCCTTTGGCAAGCAGGAAGGCTCCGTAGCCAGGTGGAGGGACCACCTTCTGAGTGACTTCTCAGAAGCGGCACAGAACGGGCTACATCTACATCCACAAACATACTCCGCAATCCACCATACGATGCGTGGCGGAGGGTACCTCGTACCACAACTAGCATTATCTCTACCTGTTCCACTCCCAAACAGAACGAGGGAAAAATGACTGCCTACATGCCTCTGTACGAGCCCTAATCTCTTATCTTTGTGGTCTTTCCGCAAAATGTAAGTTGGCGGCAGTAAAATTGTACTGCAGTCAGCCTCAAATGCTGGTTCTTTAAATTTCCTCACTAGCGATTCACGAAAAGAACGCCTCCTTTCCTCTAGAGACTCCCACCCGAGTTCCTGAAGCATTTCCGTAACACTCGCGTGATGATCAAACCTACCAGTAACAAATCCAGCAGCCCGCCTCTGAATTGCTTCTATGTCCTCCCTCAATCCGACCTGATAGGGATCCCAAACGCTCGAGCAGTACTCAAGATTAGGTCGTATTAGTGTTTTATAAGCGGTCTCCTTTAGAGATGAACCACATCTTCCCAAAATTCTACCAATGAAGCGAAGACGACTATCCGCCTTCCCCACAACTGCCATTACATGTTTGTGCCTCTTCATATCGCTCTGCTATGTTACGCCCAAATATTTAATCGACGTGACTGTGTCAAGTGCTACACTACTAATGGAGTATTCAAACATTACAGGATCCTTTTTCCTATTCATCTGCATTAATTTACGTTTATCTATATTTAGTTAGCTCCCATTCTTTATACCAATCACAAATCCTGTCCAAGTCATCTTGTATCCTCCTACAGTCACTCAACGACGACACCTTTCCGTACACCACGGTATCATCAGCAAACAGCCGCCCGTTGCTATCCACCCTATCCAAAACATCATTTATGTAGATAGAAAACAACAGCGGACCTACCACACTTCCCTGGGGCACTCCAGATGATACCCGCACCTCCGATGAACACTCACCATCGCGGACAACGTACTGGGTTCTATTACTTAAGAAGTCTTCGAGCCACTCACATACTTGGGAACCAATCCCATATGCTCGTACCTTAGTTAGGAGTCTGCAGTGGGGCACCGAGTCAAACGCTTTCCGGAAGTCAAGGAATATCGCATCCGTCTGTTAGCCTTCATCCATGGTTCGCAAGATATCACGTGAAAAAAGGGCGAGTTGCGTTTTGCAGGTGCGATGCTTTCTAAAGCCGTGCTGATGCATGGAC
The DNA here is from genome assembly GCF_023898315.1 of Schistocerca nitens. Taxonomy (NCBI): domain Eukaryota; kingdom Metazoa; phylum Arthropoda; class Insecta; order Orthoptera; family Acrididae; genus Schistocerca; species Schistocerca nitens. The sequence continues at coordinate 203,413,660 of NC_064623.1, forward strand.
AGGAACTTCTCTGTCTCAAGGAAATTCATTATATTCGAACTGAGAATATGTTCGAGAATCCTGCAACAAACCTATGTTAAGGATATTGGTCACTGCTACTCACTCTCTCGGAATTTTCTGGACTCCAAGTATTGCACAGGCAATAAAGATACGATCTCCCGAGGCGTAAAGCCGCCATCAGCGTTGAATGTGGAAGGAGGCGAAATGGTGTTTTCAGCAACGTCCAGGTAACGCACTACTGTAAACAAAACGTAGAAAGCTGTATTTATTTGGGACGCACCAAACCTCACAGACATCTAGCAAATGGCGTGAGAGCCTGGAGTTTGTGCTCTCTTTGTAAGCGTGGGGCGCCGCTGGAACTCAGGTCCACAAAAGCGAAATGTTTATGCAATATAAGAACGGCGAGGATTCGCTAATGTACGAGGGCAGTTCAATAAGTAATGCAACACATTTTTTTTCTCGGCCAATTTTGGTTGAAAAAACCGGAAATTTCTTGTGGAATATTTTCAAACATTCCCGCTTCGTCTCGTATAGTTTCATTGACTTCCGACAGGTGGCAGCGCTGTACGGAGCTGTTAAAATGGCGTCTGTAACGGATGTGCGTTGCAAACAACGGGCAGTGATCGAGTTTCTTTTGGCGGAAAACCAGGGCTTCTCAGATATTCATAGGCGCTTGCAGAATGTCTACGGTGATCTGGCAGTGGACAAAAGCACGGTGAGTCGTTGGGCAAAGCGTGTATCATCATCGCCGCAAGGTCAAGCAAGACTGTCTGATCTCCCGCGTGCGGGCCGGCCGCGCACAGCTGTGACTCCTGCAATGGCGGAGCGTGCGAACACACTCGTTCGAGATGATCGACGGATCACCATCAAACAACTCAGTGCTCAACTTGACATCTCTGTTGGTAGTGCTGTCACAATTGTTCACCAGTTGGGATATTCAAAGGTTTGTTCCCGCTGGGTCCCTCGTTGTCTAACCGAACACCATAAAGAGCAAAGGAGAACCATCTGTGCGGAATTGCTTGCTCGTCATGTGGCTGAGGGTGACAATTTCTTGTCAAAGATTGTTACAGGCGATGAAACATGGGTTCATCACTTCGAACCTGAAACAAAACGTCAATCAATGGAGTGGCGCCACACCCACTCCCCTACCAAGAAAAAGTTTAAAGCCATACTCTCAGCCGGTAAAGTCATGGTTACAGTCTTCTGGGACGCTGAAGGGGTTATTCTGTTCGATGTCCTTCCCCATGGTCAAACGATCAACTCTGAAGTGTACTGTGCTACTCTTCAGAAATTGAAGAAACGACTTCAGCGTGTTCGTAGGCACAAAAATCTGAACGAACTTCTCCTTCCTCATGACAACGCAAGACCTCACACAAGTCTTCGCACCCGAGAGGAGCCCACAAAACTTCAGTGGACTGTTCTTCCTCATGCACCCTACAGCCCCGATCTCGCACCGTCGGATTTCCATATGTTTGGCCCAATGAAGGACGCAATCCGTGGGACGCACTACGCGGATGATGAAGAAGTTATTGATGCAGTACGACGTTGGCTCCGACATCGACCAGTGGAATGGTACCGTGCAGGCATACAGGCCCTCATTTCAAGGTGGCGTAAGGCCGTAGCATTGAATGGAGATTACGTTGAAAAATAGTGTTGTGTAGCTAAAAGATTGGGGAATAACCTGGTGTATTTCAATGCTGAATAAAACAACCCCTGTTTCAGAAAAAAAAATGTGTTGCATTACTTATTGAACTGCCCTCGTAAATAAGCTGAAAGTTAGAGAGGAAACCTCGACTGTGCTGCCGAGACAACTGCTTACAGAAATAGAGTAAGACGCCTTTTGTCAGCGCTACATAGTTAACTGCCTAAAGCAAAACCGATGGAAGGGGACCAGCATCTTCTAAGGAAGCATTTTACTAGTCGGCGCTCCGAATTTCCGTAGACGAACCTATCCTAATAGGATTCAGAACCCAAAACGTAGAAATACGAGTTGTCCCTTAAAGAATTAGTCAGTACAAATTAATTAGATTTTCGGCATTCGATACTTCTTCATCCCCAGGAGCCTTCATAGTCAGACCCCCTCCTCCACTAAACTGCGCTGTTGTAAGTGCCCAATCAGACGAGGCGAAGAGAAAGATTTCTGGTTGACTCCAAATCAGCAACAGGAGAGAGTCGTTGGTGATCTGCCAATGACTGAATGTGCAGCCATTTCAGCCTCCACTCCACCCGTAGACCGATGTGATGAGATCGAACTGCGGCAGCGAGATGATCCGTATGGGCCATAAAGTTATTTTTGTTGAATATCAGTAACGTCAAGCTTCACTCTGAAGACTTCCTTATTCGAATGACCAGCTTGCTCTGTGCTCCGGTCACATGCAACGCATTCCCTTCTCTAGTACCATCTGTTTTTTATACAAACATCACAACAGTTACAATGCAACTTCGCGACCGAAGCTATTTCATGTTTATATGGGAATATTAAAATTTTACCCCAGGTCCCTTTGTCGGATATGCCAAGTTTTTACTTTGGAATTATTGTTGATTGTTGGATGATTCATGAGTCACTATAACGTAATAAACCAAACTAATTGTGATTCTCATTTCATTTAGTATTCCTTAAATTCCTAATTCATTATTTTGCAGGGTGTCTAATTCATGTCAGATACCCGCCCGACCGCTACGGTCGCAGGTTCGAATCCTGCCTCGGGCATGGATGTGTGTGATGTCCTTAGGTTAGTTAGGTTTGAGTAGTTTCTATGTTCTAGGGGACTGATGACCTCGGAAGTTAAGTCGCATACTGCTCAGAGCCATTTGAACCATCATGTCAGGTAACAGGGCCGATTAACATGCATTGAGACTAGACCAGCCGATGTACCCTTACACATTCTAATGTGTGCATGACACTTTTAGACCACACTTCTCCGTAAGGTGCAGGTCGGGTGATTCAGGTCTGGTGAATCCCCAGCTTTGGCATCCACTTCATTATCGCTGTCCACAAGGAAAGTGTCGCAGGAATTTTATGAACAATCGGATCGTTTCGTTGGTGGAATTTTCATTTTCTGAACGCTAGTGATCTTTCAGTCCCTGCTCACTAGCCACCTAAATTGAACGATTTCCTCTCGACACTACTTTTGTCAAGCGATTTGGTCAACTGATTTTCTGTATGGCATCCAGTGATGAGGCTGGCGCTTCCAGCTTTGCGTCCCCATGTAGTGGTGCTCTTCTTAATGATGATTACAAGAGATGTGTCGAACAGAGATACCATGTTTGAAGTCCTCGCGGAACACTGCAGTGTTTAAATGAAGGCCAACATTTACATCAATACGACATAATCAAGATGGTCCCTAAAGACGTGAGCGACTAAAGACGTGTTTGTAAATGAATTTCCCCCGGTCCTAATGATATCGGTTGAGAACAAAACCAATGCCAAGAAATGCGAGGAGCGCAAGTTTGAATTCTCATGCAGCAAACTTTCGACTAAGGATGATGTACAGAAGACTTCACTGAAAAAAAATGTTGCGGAGATACAGGGTGGATTTACACTCAGGCGCCAAAGAAACTAGTTCAGGCCATTTCTTGGATTCATACCAAAATGAATTGTAATACAATCATTAATACAAAACAACATAACAACGCGTATTCAAATAGAGATATATGTAAACAGCCACAATACGGTGCTGCGGTCGGCAACGCCTGTATAAGAAAGCAAGTGTCTACTGTTATTCTTACATCGGTTACTGCTGCTACAATGGTAGGTTACCAAGATGTAAGTGAGATTGAACGTGGTCGGTGTGGTGTCACCGCCAGACACCACACTTGCTAGGTGGTAGCCTTTAAATCGGCCGCGGTCCGTTAGTATACGTCGGACCCGCGTGTCGCCACTGTCAGTGACTGCAGACCGAGCGCCGCCACACGGCAGGTCCAGAGAGACTTCCTGGCACTCGCCCCAGTTGTACAACCGACTTTGCTAGCGATGGTTCACTGACAAAATACGCTCTCTAATTGCCGAGACGATAGTTAGCATAGCCTTCAGCTACGTCATTTGCTACGACCTAGCAAGGCGCCATTACCGGTTACTATTGATACCGAATCATGTACAGTCAAGAGCGACGTTCACCATTAATGGAATAAAGTTAAGTATTCCACCAGCTACGTCCGCTTTTTCTAAATTCTAATTTCCTTGTCCTGTTCCGGACCTCACGCCAGCCTGCGTGAGCTAAAACGCGTGCCTTTCGGCTTCCTCTAGTAACACGGTGTTGGCTCTCCTGCCAACCACAACAGTCGGCTCACGAGCGAAGGAACACAGTATCTCCGTCTCCGAGGTAGCGACGACGTGGGAATTTTTCCGTACGTCCATTTCACGACTGTACCGTGAATATCAGGAATCCGGTAAAACATCGAAGATCCGACATCGCTGCTGCCGGAAAAAGATCCAGCAAGAACGGGACCAACGACGACTAAAGAGAATCGTTCAGAGTGACAGAAGTGCAACCCTACCGCAAATTTCTGCAGATTTCAATGCTGGGCTGTCAACAAGTGTCAGCGTGCGAACCATTCAACGAAACATCATCGATATGGGCTTTCTGAACCGAAGGCCCACTCGTGTACCCTTGATGACTCGACGACACAAAGCGTAAGCCTCTCCTAAGCCCGTCAACACCGACACTGATGAATGGAAACATATTGCCTGGTCGCTGCACGAGTCTCGTTTCAAACTGTATCGAGCACATGAACGTGAACAGGTATGGAGGCAAGCTCATGATTCCATGGACCCTGCATTCTACAGGGGACTGTTCAAGCTGGTGGAGGCTCTATAATGGTGTGGGGCGTGTGCAGTTGGAGCGATATGGGATCCCTGACACGTCTAGATTCGATTCTGACAGGTGACATGTACGTCACCATGCTGTCTGATCACCTGCATCCAATCATATCCATTTTGCATTCCGACGGACTTGGGTAATTCTAGCAGGACAATGCGACACTCCATACGTCCAGAATTGCTACCGAGTGGCTCCAGGAACACTTTTTTTGAGTTTGAACACTTCCGCTGGCTACCAGACTACTCAGTCATGAACAATATTGAGCATATCTGCGCTGCCTCCCAATTTGCTCTTCAGAAGAGATCCCCACCCTTTTGTACTCTTACAGATTTATGGACACCCCATGCAGTATTCATGGTGTTAATTGCCTCCAGCCTTAGACGATATTAGGAAAGTGTACCAGTTTATTTGGCTCTTCAGAGTAGGATGCATATAAGAGATGCAACTATTGTGTTGAGAATTATGGGTGAGAGACACAGTGAAATCGGAAAACATGTCTATACTGTTTTCATTGACTTGGAGGAAACCTTTCATAGAGTACGCTGGACTAAATTAATGGGCATTGTAAGGAAAAATGGTGTCAGCTGGAGAGGTAGGAAACTAACTGAAAATCTCTACCTGCAAAAGATTATACGATTGGGGATGATATTACAGAGGAAATTACAAATGGAAGAGGGTCGAAGCAAGGCTGTTGTCCCTCCCCAACACTGTTTAACGCACTGAGAAATGTTTGAAACGAAAAAGAGGAGTGGCAGTTGGCTGTAGGAGGATAGAAGATATTTGATTTGCAGATGATATGGTGGTGTTAAACGAAATAACCGTGGTTTGAATGTTACGAGAATTAAATAGGACGTGTGAGTAAACGAAAAAGAGGAGTGGCGGTTGGCTGTAGGAGGATAGAAGATATTTGATTTGCAGATGATGTGGTGGTGTTAAACGAAATAACCATGGTTTGAATGTTACAAGAATTAAATAAGACATGTGAGTAATTCGGAATGGAAATTCATTAGAAAAAGACAAAATGTATGGTGATTAGCGGAAGTACAGTAAGAACAACTGTAAAGATAGGACAGGAAGATAGAGAACCACTTATTTCTTTCAGATATCTGGGAAGCATAATTACGGTAGATATGAGATGCAAGAATCAGGTTAAAACTAGTATAGCAATTGCCAAAGAGGCGTTTAACAAGAAGAGGAGGCTTCTATGTGCGTGCATGGACAGGAACCTGAGGAATAGACTGGTGAAATGCTTTATATGGGGCGTGGTATTATACGGAGCTGAGACATGGACACCGAGGAAAGAGGAAGAAAGAATAGAAGCATCTGAGATGTGGATTTGCAGGAGAATGGAAGTGAGGAATGAGTAGGTGTTACAAGAGTGATGAAGGAGAGAGAAATGTTAAAGATGATCAGGAAGGGGGTAGCACCGTTAGTTTGGACATTGGATGAGAAGAGACTGTTTACTGGTGGACACTATGGAGGGAACGGTGAATGGCAGAAGAAAAGGACAAAGAAGATACCTGATGGTGAATAGTATAATGACAGAAACCACTTATGGAAAAACGAAGAGGGTAGCAATTGACAGGGCTACATATGAAGACGTGCCCTAGGGCAGGACACCTATGGTGCTAATTATGATGATGAAGACGATGTTGGTGATAATGATGACGGTGATTATGATGATGATGATGACGATAGTGACGTAGAAACAGCATAGGAATCTGCCTTCTGCATATCACTGTGAAATTAAGCTAACCATCAGCACATGAAAAGACAACGTTTTTATATACCTGTCAAGGACTTGCAGTCTAGAACAAACATCAATTCGCATAATAAAAGACATGCATCACACTACTTTCCAGTCTGTAGCACTTCCAAAGTCCCTTTGAGGAGGAGTGTCCGTATTTACACCTGTACCCGTTTCCACGCCTCCTTTTCTACAGGCAGTGATAACAAATTTAAAAACCTGTTCCCATACTGTGGTCGCATTCGCCGCTTTTACAGCCCACGGTAGCCTGCATCAGCCGCCTGTTTGCGGTGACGTTGTTTCATGCAACACCCACCAGCACTATTTTTTACTCTTTCTTATTTTTTTGCCAAAGCGAATAATAGCGCCAGTATTTCCCCCCTGGGAGTTCTGTCTCGTACGTACCGGCCGCTGCATAATGCATTGTCCTTGCCGCAGCCAGCCAGTTGCAAGCAAACACGGCAAACAAAGTGCTTCCCCACCGTGCTCCGAGCGCCGGATCTTTCTCAGTGCATGAATGCACGCCCTTGCGCGATATGCGTGTGTGGGTGGATGCGGGTGGGCGTTTTATCCGAGACACCGAGGAATTGAGCCGCGCAGCGTTTTTACCCCACTGGCGCGTTTCCACTCCATTTATGTAAGCCCGCGCGCTATATTCATGAGCTCTCCACCGCTTGGTCGCTGCGCCTCGTAATGCACAGAACGAATTCCTAGACAATGCTGGTTGCGGGGTAGGAACATTGCGCAGCGCTCTTTAATGATGAGGGAGGCAAGCTGGAGGTTGGGCGAGACAGAACACTAACTGCCTCACACGTCTGCGGTACACAGCAAGATACAGCGAAAGTAAGATATCTCTCTCAAATTTACAGGAGACTTTGTCATAAAGTTATACTTTTCACCTAAAAAAAATTAAGCTACAATCATAAAGATTTTGGTTTTAGTGCTCATCTACATATTGTAAGACGGCAAGAACTATGCCCCTTAAATGAAGTCATTAAAGATCACCTAACTCACGTTGAGCGAATAGTAGGGCTGAATAACATTGACATCCTTTAGCCTTGAATTTTAATTCCACTCTTGAACATTTCTTTTATTTCCATTATTTCCATGTATATATTCAACGGTTGGGGTGAGAGACTACATCCTTGTCTTACACCGTTTTTAAGTTGAGCACTTCGTTCTTGGTCTTCCACTCTTATTCTTCCCTCTTGTACATATTGCATATTACTAGCCTTTACCTACAACTTATCACTATTTTGCTGAGAATTCTGAGGATCTTGCACTTTCTTACATTGTCGAACGCTTTTTCCAGAGCGACAAATCTTATTTTTCTTGCTTCCATTATCAAACTCAGCGTCAGAACTGCCTCTCTCATGCCAAACCGGTCGTCGTCTAACACATCCTCGATTTTCTTTCCCATCGTTATGCATATTATCATTGTGAGCAACTTGGATGCATGACTTGATAAGCTAATTGCGCCATAATTCTCGCACTTGTCGGCTCTTGCTGTCCTCGAAATATGTGGACAATGTTTTTCAGAAAGTCTGATGGTATATCGCCAGACTATACATTCTACACTCCAACGTGAATAGTCGGTTCGTTGCCACTTCCCCCGGCAATTGAAATGTTATCTATCCCTTTTTGCCTTACTCGATCTTAAGTCTTCCAAATCACTTTTAAATTCTGATTCTAATACTGGATCTCCTACCTCTTATATATCGCCTCTTAATTCTCCTTCTATCACGTCGTCAGAGAACTTTTCCCTCTCATAGAGGCTTTCAGTGTACACTTTTCCCACCTATCCGCTCTATCCTCTGCGTTTAACAGTGGAATTCCCATTCCACTCTTAATGTTACCACTCTTACTCTTGTTGTTGTTGTTGTCTTCAGTCCTGAGACTCGTTTGATGCAGCTCTCCATGCTACTCTATCCTGTGCAAGCTTCTTCATCTTCCAGTACTTACTGCAATCTACATCCTTCTGAATCTGCATAGTGTATTCATCTCTTGGTCTCCCTCTACGAGTTTTACCCTCCACGCTGCCCTCCAATGCTAAATTTGTGATCCCTTGATGTCTCAGAACATGTCCTACCAACCGGTCCCTTCTACTTGTCAAGTTGTGCCACAAACTCCTCTTCTCCCCAATTCTATTCAGTACCTCCTCATTAGTTATGTGATCTACCCACCTAATCTTCAGCATTCTTCTGTAGCACCACATTTCGAAGGCTTCTATTCTCTTCTTGTCCAAACTATTTATCGTCCACGTTTCACTTCCATACATGGCTACACTCCATACAAATACTTTCAGAAACGACTTCCTGACACTTAAATCTATACTCGATGTTAACAAATTTCTCTTCTTCAGAAACGCTTTCCTTGCCATTGCCAGTCTACATTTTATATCCTCTCTACTTCCACCATCATCAGTTATTTTGCTCCCCAAATAGCAAAACTCCTTTACTACTTTAAGTGTCTCATTTCCTAATCTAATTCCCTCATCATCACCCGACTTAATTCAACTACATTCCATTATCCTCGTTTTGCTTTTGTTGATGTTCATCATATATCCTCCTTTCAAGACACTGTCCATTCCGTTCAACTGCTCTTCCAAGTCCTTTGCTGTCTCTGACAGAATTACAATGTCGTCGGCGAACCTCAAAGTTTTTATTTCCCCTCCATGGATTTTAATACCTACTCCGAAATGTTCTTTTGTTTCCTTTACTGCTTGCTCAATATACAGATTGAATAACATCGTGAGAGGCTACAAACCTGTCTCACTCCCTTCCCAACCACTGCTTCCCTTTCATGCCCCTCGACTCATAACTGCCATCTGGTTTCTGTACAAATTGTAAATAGCCTTTCGCTCCCTGTATTTTACCCCTTTCACCTTTAGAATTTGAAAGAGAGTATTCCAGTCAACATTGTCAAAAGCTTTCTCTAAGTATGCTAGAAATGTAGGTTTGCCTTTCCTTAATCTATTTCCTAAGATAAGTCGTAGGGTCAGTATTGCCTCACGTGTTCCTACATTTCTGCGGAATCCAATCTGATCTTCGCTGAGGTCGGCTTCTACCAGTTTTTCCATTCGCCTGTAAAGAATTCTCGCTAGTATTTTGCATCCGTGACTTATTAAACTGATAGTTCGGTAATTTTCACATCTGTCAACACCTGATTTCTTTGGGATTGGAATTATTATATTCTTCTTGAAGTCTGAGGGTATTTCGCCTGTCTCATACATCTTGCTCACCAGATGGTAGAGTTTTGTCAGGACTGGCTCTCCCAAGGCCGTCAGTAGTTCCAATGGAATGTTGTCTACAACCGGGGCCTTGTTTCGACTCAGGTCTTTCAGGGCTCTGTCAAACTCTTCACGCAGTATCGTATCTCCCATTTCATCTTCATCTACATCCTCTTCCATTTCCATAATATTGTCCTCAAGTACATCGCCCTTGTATAGACCCTCTATATACTACTTCCACCTTTCTGCTTTCCCTTCTTTGCTTAGAACTCGGTTTCCATCTGAGCTCTTGATATTCATACAAGTGGCTCTCTTTTCTCCAAAGGTCTCTTTAATTTTCCTGTAGGCAGTATCTATCTTACCCCTAGTGAGATAAGCCTCTACATCCTTACATTTGTCCTCTAGCCATCCCTGCTTAGCCATTTTGCACTTCCTGTTGATCTCATTTGTGAGAAGTTTGTATTCCTTTTTGCCTGCTTCATTTACTGCATTTTTATATTTTCTCCTTTCATCAATTAAATTCAGTATTTCTTCTGTTACCCAAGGATTTCTACTAGCCCTCGTCTTTTTTGCTACTTGATCCTCTGCTACCTTCACTACTACATCCCTCAAAGCTACCCTTCCTTCTTCTACTGTGTTTCTTTCCCCCACTCCTGTCAATTGTTCCCTTATGCTCTCCCTGAAACTCTGTACAAGCTCTGGTTTAGTCAGTTTATCCAGGTCCCATCTCCTTCAATTCCCACCTTTTTGCAGTTTCTTCAGTTTCAATCTGCAGTTCATAACCAATAGATTGTGGTCAGAATCCACATCTGCCCCTGGAAATGTCTTACAATTTAAAACCTGGTTCCTAAATCTCTGTCTTACCATTATGTAATCTATCTGATACCTTTTAGTTTCTCCAGGATTCTTCCAGGTATACAACCTTCTTTTATGATTCTTGAACCAAGTGTTAGCTATGATTAAGTTATGGTCTGTGCAAAATTCTACCAGACGGCTTCCTCTTTCATTTCTCTCCCCCAATCCATATTCACCCACTATGTTTCCTTCTCTCCCTTTTCATACTCTCGAATTCCAGTCACCCGTGACTATTAAATTTTCGTCTCCCTTCACTACCTGAATAATTTGTTTTATTTCATCATACATTTCATCAATTTCTTCATCATCTGCAGAGCTAGTTGGCATATAAACTTGTACTACTGTAGTAGGCATGGGCTTCGTGTCTATCTTGGCCACAATAATGCATTCACTATGCTGTTGGTAGTAGCTTACCCGCACTCCTATTTTTTTTATTCATTATTAAACCTACTCCTGCATTACCCCTATTTGATTTTGTATTTATAACCCTGTATTCACCTGACCAAAAGTCTTGTTCCTCCTGACACCGAACTTCACTAATTCCCACTATATCTAACTTTAACCTATCCATTTCCCTTTTTAAATTTTCTAACCTACCTGCGCGATTAAGGGATCTGACATTCCACGCTCCGATCCGTAGAATGCCAGTTTTCTTTATCCTGATAACGACGTCCTCCTGAGTAGTCCCCGCCCGGAGATCCAAATGGGTGACTATTTTACGTCCGGAATATTTTACCCAATAGGAGGCCATCATCATTTAATCATACAGTAAAGCTGCATGCCCTCGGGAAAAATTACGGCTGTAGTTTCCCCTTGCTTTCAGCCGTTCGCAGTACCAGCACGGCAAGGCCGTTTTGGTTAGTGTTGCAAGGCCAGATCAGTCAATCATCCAGACTGTTGCCCCTGCAACTACAGGAAAGTCTGCTGCCCCTCTTCAGGAACCACACGTTTGTCTGGCCTCTCAACAGATACCCCTCCGTTGTGGTTGCACCTACGGTACGGCCATCTGTATCGCTGAGGCACGCAAGCCTCCCCACCAACGGCAAGGTCCATGGTTCATGGGGGTAGGCCCTTACTCTTAATTTCATCGAAAGCTGTTTTGACTTTTCTGTATGCTGGGACACTCCTTTCAACAATCATTTTTGGTTCACTTTCTCCACAATTGCCATACAGCCATTTCGCCTTAGCTTCCCTGCTCTTCTTATTTATTTCTGTGCATTTCTGTATCACTGAATTTCCCTGAATATTTTTGTACTTCCTTTCTTTCATCGATCAACCGAACTGTTTCTCCTGTTACCACGTTTTCTTCGTAGTTACGTTGTTTGTACCTATGTTTTTCTTTACAACTTCTGTGACTGTGCTTTTTAGAGTTGACCATTCCTCTTCAACTGTACTGTCTACTGATCTATTCCTTATCGCAGTATCTATAAACCGCGAGAACATCAACTGTATCTCCTCATTCGTCAGTATTTCCATATCCCACTTGATTCTACCATTGATTGTACCTGACTAATATCTTAAACTTCAGCCTACCCTTCATCACACTACACTGTGACCTGAGTCTATATCTGTTCTTTGGTACGCCTTACAATCCAGTATCTGATTTCATAATATCTGTCTGACCATGACGCAATCTGACTGAAATCTTCTCATATCTCCTGGCGTTTTCCTCTTAAGATTCTTGGACAGAGTATTCGCTGTTATTAGCCCATTGTCCCAAGCCCATATTCTGCTGTAAACCTTTCTGATACTCCTGCCACTACAACCGCTTTCAAATCCCCCAAGACTATTAGATTTTCATCTCATTTTACGCGTTGAATTACCCGTTCAAAACTCTCGTATACTTTCTCTCTCTCTTCACTTTCAGCTTGCGAAGTCAGCACGTATGCTTGATATGTCGATTCTGATGAGAACAGCGCCATCAAAGAACTGTTTACAGTAACTCACTCGCTGCCCTACCTTCCTATTCATAACGAGCCCCACTCCCGTTATATCATCTTCTGCTGCTGTTGATATTACCCTATTCTCATCTGACTAGAAATTCTTGTCTTCTCCCCATTTCACTTCACTGACCTGACTACGTCTAGATTGAGCCTTTGCATTTCCTTTTTCAGATCTTCCAGCATCCCTACCACATTCCACGTCCCGACTCGTAGAACTTTATTCTTTCGTTGGTCATGTCCCCATTGGCAGTGCCCTCCCGAAGATACGAATGGGTGACTATTCCGGAACCTTCTTCCAATGGAGAGATCATCATGACATTTATTTGAATTCAATGTCCTGTGGATACGCATTATGTGTGTTCCATTACGCCGCGCGGAGTGGTCGCTTGGTTAGAGGCGCCATTGCTCTGCCCCTCCCGCCGGAGGTTCGAGTTCTCCCTCGGGCATGGGTGTGTTTGTTGTCCCTGGCGTAAGTTAGCTTAAGTTAGTTTCAGTAGTGTGTAAGATAGGGACAAATGGCCTCAGCAGCTTGGTCCCTTAAGAATTAACACAAATTTGAACATTTTATTCCATTACCTTCTGCATCCTCATGTCGTCGTTCATTGCTGATTCATCCGCCTTTAGGAGCGGTTTCCCACCCCAGGGGCTAGAGAATGACCTAAACGTCTGTCTGCTCCTCTGCCCTCTTTGATAAGGCCGTTGGCTGAATGAGGGTGACCTTATGCCAGAAGTCTTCAGTCGCCATTGCTGATTATTTTCATTCGAAATAATCAAAGACGTTCCCCCTACACCACGGATTCCTTACCTTCGTTTAGAGATGATTGCAGTTAGACAATCTTCAAACACAATAAATCCACCGAATTATATATTACCTATTCACTATCGACAGACTACTGAAGCAGACTAACAATTCTACAGTCCAGGAATGCTTGGGGGACGGTCGGTGTGTGGCGCCACGCAGGGGAAAACTACAAACTCCATCGACATGCTCGCCCCATCTTACGATCCCAGAAAGAGCCGAGTTTGCTACAGCTAGCGTTATCGACGGTATATTCCTGAAAGTATGGTAACTCAAAACATTCTTCCACAAATCTATCGTTGCCCTGCACCAAAACTACGATTCAGTAATTTTGGTACAGTACATAAACGACGTAGTAAATAGTAGTATTATCGGTAGTCTTGTAGCTTTGTTAGGGAAAGAAACGCACATGAATGTATGAGAGAGAAATTTGGAGCTGATAACTTTTCTTTGTTTTTAGTTAGTTAGTTTGTTCATTTTGCACATAACTAAAACCGCAAATCGTTCAGAGCAAGTCCATTGTGTATTTTATATTCTTAAAAAAATATAAATTGTTTTCTATAAATAATAAAAATTAGTTTATCTAGTAACTTCTGCACTTTGATGTAACCAAAACAATTACTTTTTTAGTAAGTACAGTTTACATGCACAAACACAAAAAACTCTATGTAACTATTGCCTTTATATTGTACTCAACAAAACGATCTTCGCCATGATCACAGGCATAAGGTTTCCTGTTATTGTTGAGAAGTGCAATTTTTTTTTTTTTAATGGCCGGCTGCGGTGGCCGTGCGGTTCTAGGCACTACAGTCCGGAACCGCGGGACTGCTACGGTCGTAGGTTCGAATCCTGCCTCTGGCATGGCTGTGTGTGGTGTCCTTAGGTTAGTTAGGTTTAAGTAGTTCTAAGTTCTAGGGGACTGATGACCTAAGATGTTAAGTCCCATAGTGCTCAGAGCCATTTGAACCATTTTTATTATGAATAACACAAACATTTTTTATATAAGCTCCACGAATTATCCATGTTTCATATGCTCCCGTTTTGCGCGTTTTTCTTTTTTTTTTGAGGAAATTGCGTTTTTTATCACTATATGATAAATCTGTATTGTTTTTCTTCATTTTTACAATAACGCCCCTCTGTTTTACATTACAAATCAACAATTTTCGAATAAAACCTGATTTAAACATTGACAGTTTCCATTTTGCTTCAAATATTGTTTATTTTCAAGTAACACAGTTTCCAGATAGTTCACCGCTTCCGGTTTCTAGGAGAATCTACACTGAAGCGCCAAAGGAACCGGCGTACCTGCGTAATATCATGTAGAGGCCCCCGCGTGCACGCAGAAGTACCGCAACACGACGTGGTATGGACTCGACTAATGTTTGAAATAGTGCTGGAGGGAACTGACGCCATGAATCCTGCAGGGGTGTCCATAAATCCGTAAGAGTACAACTGGGTGGAGATCTCTTGTGAACAGTGCGTTGGGAGGCATCCCAAATATGGCCAATAATGTTTGGGTAGTTTGGTGGCCAGCGGAAGTTTTTAAACTCAAAAAAGTGTTCCTGGAGCCACTCTGTAGCAATTCTGGGCGTATGGGGTGTCGCATTGTCCTGCTAGAATTACCCAAGTCCGTCAGAATGCACAATGGATATTAATGCATGCAGGTGATCATACAGCATGGTTACGTACATGTCACCCGTCAGAATCGTATCCACACGTATCATGGGTCACATAACACTCCACTTGCACATGCCCCACATCATTACAGAGCTTTCACCAGCTTGAACAGTCCCCTGCTGACATGCAGGGTCCATGTATTCATGACGTTGTCTCCATACCCATACAAGTCCATCCATTCCATGCAATTATAAACTAGACTCGTCCGACCAGACAACATGATTGCACTCCTCAACAGTAAAATGGCGTTGACGGGCCCAGGCGAGGCGTAAAGCTTCGTGTCGTGCAGTCACCAAGGGTACACGACTGGGCCTTCGACTCCAGAAGCCCATATCGATGATGTTAAGTTGAATGGTTCGCACGCTGACACTTGTTGATGGCACAGCATGAAATCTGCAGCAGTTTCCGGAAGGGTTGCACTTCTGTCACTTTCAACGATTCTCTTCAGTCGTCGTCGGTCCCTTTCTTACAGGATCTTTTTCTGGCCCCAACGATGTCCGAGATTTGATGTTTCACCGGATTCCTGATGTTCACGGTACACCTGTGAAATTTTCGTACGGGAAGTTCCCCACTTCGCCGCTACCTCGGGGATGCTGTCTCCCATCGCTCGTGCTCCGACTATAACACCACTTTCGAACTCACTTAAATCTTGATAACCTGTCACAGCAGTAGCCGATCTAACAACTGCAGCAGACACTTGTTGTCTTATGAAGGCGTTGCCGACCGCAGCGCCGTATTCTGCCTGTTCACGTATCTCTGCATTTGAATACGCATGGCTATGCCAGTTTCTTTGGCGCTTCAGTATAGTAAGACACTGTAACAACAACAACTGTACATACAATAATTTTTTCTTCTGATTTTCGATAAATTAGTGTAAGCAAGGTTATAATTTCATTTCTTTTCGTGTCATTATGTTAAAGAAAATGTAAGCAACTTTCGAAGTGAATATTAATATTTATGTCAAATTTCAAGAAATGCTATAACAGAATTGAAGTGTAATACATGTTGAATCTATTGTAACATGTTTAAAATTGTAATTGTGCGCCTGGTCCATACGTAGGCAATGTATTAGGATATGTGGAATGTAAAACCTTTGGTGAATACCCTATCTGTAGGGGAGCGGTAAAGGGTGGATGGAAGGCGGGAAAATGCACACGGGCGCGGCACGGCATAACGGGCTCAGCAAGACAGTCGGAGTTGGGCATCGGTATGAGAAACACGCTCTGGATCGAGGAGGCTCTCCTGGAAAACGTGAATTCATTGAGCCTCGGATGTGCCGTTTCCGACGACTATACAGCATGGCTATATTCTTTAGGCACTAAATTGAGAAGGATTGCGACGCTAAGAAGAAGCAAAGTGCCGATACAGCAAGAGCCATAGCTGTGATCGTATGTGTGCTGTGCGCCTCGCCATCTCGTTGCCCGCCAGCCACCGCATCGACACGAACAGGTTAAATCTTTAGAATTGTATTCGTGTGGACCAGTGTTAAATTTGTTCCTAACTGTTCAATAATAACTTAACTTTTACCAGAATTGCCCTATCAATTAATTATCCTAATCACTAACCTGGACAGGGTCCTTTCCACATGTTGTGCAATCCGAGTGTCCCGAAATGAAGATTTAAAGTTCATGTTAATAAGAATTACATGCAGACCTATCTATGCTAGAAAGATGTTTAAAGACCTTTATTGTTAATGAAAATATAAGCAAAGAACAAAGGTTTGCCAAAGTTGGAAAATAATTGTGGAATTGGTTTAGTAATGAAGCTTAATTAATTTGAGACAAAAATAATGGTAGTTAAATGAGGAATTAATAAGACAAAAAGAGTAGTAACTCATATATTGTAAATCTTGAGTGCTTAATGCTTCCAATAGTTAATAGTTTCAACACAGTGATCATAACAGTTTCAGGGTCCCCCCTCCCCTCTTCTCTTTTCTATTCATTTTAAATTCTGAAGTGTACTGAACTGATTTGACCAGCAAAGTTAAAGTTAATATAAAACCTAAATTTATCAGTGTTTTATCCTTATTAAAATTGACATTGTATGGGTGTTTCAAAAGTGCTATTTCTAGGGTAACCTATGCCCGATTTCAGTCAGATCAATAGACAAAACGCAGTTTGTAGTAATCATTATAGTGTAATGTTGTGTATTTATAGCTTGTCCAAATTAGTATAGAAAAGGAAAATACTAATTCAGTAGATTTTTCTGGTTCTAAAATTTTCCATATAATGCAGTATTACTACGTGTTGTTATGTTTGTAC
This sequence comes from Schistocerca nitens, assembly GCF_023898315.1. Lineage (NCBI taxonomy): Eukaryota > Metazoa > Arthropoda > Insecta > Orthoptera > Acrididae > Schistocerca > Schistocerca nitens. The sequence continues at coordinate 203,430,991 of NC_064623.1, forward strand.
GTACATCCACTTATACAAGGGAAAAACTCACTTAATGCCTAATTAGGCTGGCGACCGTATTATTAACCATTGGTAGCATCTGCTGTGTATGTTTCTTGCCCGTCCTAACGTGTAGTTGCACTTTATACATGCTTGACGTATCATTGTTGTTACGGACTGGGTATAAGTCCGATTTTGCTTCCATTCAGGTACACGTGGTCATCATATTTACTAAAATCCTTTCTTATAAGGTGAAGCCCGTCAACTTATCATAGTTAAGAGTTAACGTAGTTAAGAGTTAACGTAGTTAAGAGTTAACGTACGCCCGAGCGTGGACGTTACAACACCGATCGCATATGGAAACACAATCTATCGGAATGTGTTAAAGCCAGATAGGTATGCAACACACCTAACGTACAGGTAACACGGATACAATCTTAACTGACCAAGACCACTAGGGGAAGCTACCGTACTCCTCAGTGCAGAGAGAACACACCAAGTGCCATAACGCGGTTTCCCGGAAGCTTCACTCAGGTGAAGAGAGATCAAAGTAATCAAACACGAAAGTATGGCATTTTCGAGGGTTACAATCTGTTTAAATTTCATACTCTTGTATTTCATTCTTATACCAATTAGTACACTACTGGCCATTAAAATTGCTACACAAAGAAGAAATGCAGATGATAAACGGTTATTCATTGGACAAATACATTGTACTAGAACTGACATGCGATTACATTTTCACGAAATTTGGGTGCATAGGTCCTGAGAAATCAGTACCCAGAACAACCACCTCTGGCCGTAATAACGGCATTGACACTCCTGGGCATTGAGTCAAACAGAGCTTGGATGGCGTGTACAGGTACAGCTGCCCATGCAGCTACAACACGATACCACAGCTCATCAAGAGTAGTGACTGGCGTATTGTGACGAGCCAGTTGCTCGGCCACCATTGACCAGACGTTTTCAATTGGTGAGAGATCTGGAGAATGTGCTGTGCCAGGGCAGCAGTAGAACATTTTCTGTATCCAGAAAGGTCCGTACAGGACCTGCAACATGCGGTCGTGTATCATCCCGCTGAAATGTAGGGTTTCGCAGGGATCGAATGAAGGGTAGAGCCACGGGTCGTAACACATCTGAAATGTAACGTCCACTGTGCCGTCAATGCGAACAAGAGGTGAGCGAGACGTGTAACCAATGGCACCCCATACCACCACGCCGGGTGTTACGCCAGTGTGGCGATGACGAATACACGCTTCCAATGAGCGTTAACCGCGATGTCGCCAAACACGGATGCGACCATTATGATGCTGTAAACAAACCCTGGATTCATCCGAAAAAATGACGTTTTGCCATTCGTGCACCCAGGTTCGTCGTTGAGTACACCATCGCAGGCGTTCCTGTCTGTGATGCAGCGTCAAGGGTAACAGCAGCCACGGCCTCCGACCTGATAGTCCATGCTGCTGCAAACGTCGTCGAACTGTTCGTGCAGATGGTTGTTGTCTTGCAAACGTTCCCATCTGTTGACTCAGCGATCGAGACGTGGCTGCACGGTCTGTTACAGCCATGCGGAAAAGTTGCCTGTCATCTCGACTGCTAGTGGTACGAGGCAGTTGGGATCCAGCGCGGCGTTCCGTATTACCCTCCTGAACCCACCCAGTCCATATTCTGCTAACACTCATTGGATCTCGACCAACGCGAGCAGCAATGTCGCGATACGATAAATCGCAATCGCGATAGGCTACAATCCGACCTTTATCAAAGTCGGAAACGTAATGGTACGCATTTCTCCTGCTTACACGAGGCATCACAACAACGTTTCACCAGGGAACGCCGGTCAACAGCTGTTTGTGTATGAGAAATCGGTTGGAAACTTTCCTCATGACAGCACGTTGTAGGTGTCGCCACCGGCGTCAACCTTGTGTAAATGCTCTGAAAGGCTAATCATTTGCATATGACAGCATCTTCTTCCTGTCGGTTAAATTTCGCACGTCATCTTCCTGGTGTAGCAATTTTAATGGCCAGTACTGTATATTAATTCTTATACACTCCTGGAAATTGAAATAAGAACACCGTGAATTCATTGTCCCAGGAAGGGGAAACTTTATTGACACATTCCTTGGGTCAGATACATCACATGATCACACTGACAGAACCACAGCCACATAGACACAGGCAACAGAGCATGCACAATGTCGGCACTAGTACAGTGTATATCCACCTTTCGCAGCAATGCAGGCTGCTATTCTCCCATGGAGACGATCGTAGAGATGCTGGATGTAGTCCTGTGGAACGGCTTGCCATGCCATTTCCACCTGGCGCCTCAGTTGGACCAGCGTTCGTGCTGGACGTGCAGACCGCGTGAGACGACGCTTCATCCAGTCCCAAACATGCTCAATGGGGGACAGATCCGGAGATCTTGCTGGCCAGGGTAGTTGACTTACACCTTCTAGAGCACGTTGGGTGGCACGGGATACATGCGGACGTGCATTGTCCTGTTGGAACAGCAAGTTCCCTTGCCGGTCTAGGAATGGTAGAACGATGGGTTCGATGACGGTTTGGATGTACCGTGCACTATTCAGTGTCCCTTCGACGATCACCAGTGGTGTACGGCCAGTGTAGGAGATCGCTCCCCACACCATGATGCCGGGTGTTGGCCCTGTGTGCCTCGGTCGTATGCAGTCCTGATTGTGGCGCTCACCTGCACGGCGCCAAACACGCATACGACCATCATTGGCACCAAGGCAGAAGCGACTCTCATCGCTCAAGACGACACGTCTCCATTCGTCCCTCCATTCACGCCTGTCGCGACACCACTGGAGGCGGGCTGCACGATGTTGGGGCGTGAGCGGAAGACGGCCTAACGGTGTGCGGGACCGTAGCCCAGCTTCATGGAGACGGTTGCGAATCGTCCTCGCCGATACCCCAGGAGCAACAGTGTCCCTAATTTGCTGGGAAGTGGCGGTGCGGTCCCCTACGTCACTGCGTAGGATCCTACGGTCTTGGCGTGCATCCGTGCGTCGCTGCGGTCCGGTCCCAGGTCGACGGGCACGTGCACCTTCCGCCGACCACTGGCGACAACATCGATGTACTGTGGAGACCTCACGCCCCACGTGTTGAGCAATTCGGCGGTACGTCCACCCGGCCTCCCGCATGCCCACTATACGCCCTCGCTCAAAGTCCGTCAACTGCACATACGGTTCACGTCCACGCTGTCGCGGCATGCTACCAGTGTTAAAGACTGCGATGGAGCTCCGTATGCCACGGCAAACCGGCTGACACTGACGGCTGCGGTGCACATATGCTGCGCAGCTAGCGCCATTCGACGGCCAACACCGCGGGTCCTGGTGTGTCCGCTGTGCCGTGCGTGTGATCATTGCTTGTACAGCCCTCTCGCAGTGTCCGGAGCAAATATGGTGGGTCTGACACACCGGTGTCAATGTGTTCTTTTTTCCATTTCCAGGAGTGTATTTTAATTTTTTTTTTTTTGTTTCTTTTTGAGGAAGATTGTTGTACTCCCTTGGATGATACCGATCGGAGAAATACCAAAAAAAATAGAAATTCCAGAGGCCAAGAGCCAAGAAAGATTTTGCCACAGTGACATTTCTTCGTGTGAATCTCGCTCGGGGAAGGACGGTCGTTAAACACTGCTGAATACTTCACGCGTTGGCAATAATTTTGCGGCAATCCACGCGAAACGGATCAGTTTACCGAAAACTGGCGCTTGCAGTTGATTATGAATCACGAGACGCTACAGCAATTTCACCGAAAACAATTCCAAACAGTTTTCTCATTCATTTATTTTTTTTAATTTATTCAGCAGACATACAATGAATACAGGAATAACGATAACGTTATTTCAGTATAAAATGGACAACATTCGTGTAGTGTTCCTCTACGGACATGCGTAGATAAGCGAAAATAAAAATAATAACCAGGTTTTGAATAGTGGGCGCAAAACTGTTACACACTGTGCCACGGCTTCGGTTAAGCTATTCACTTGCTAAAAGGCACAGAAAGTGCCTCGAAAACTTTGACCGTCCTTTTCTCGGAACTGGTCGAGTATGTACGGATAAGCCGACTTCCCTTCAACTGAGCGAAGTTTCTGATAAATCGGGTTATGGCACTCGCCGCGTTCGTCTCGTTAGTTACGACAGTCTGCAGTGGCCTACGGTATTGTCAAAACTGCAGCTGAAGTATACTAGCAGGCTACAGAAGAAGACTGCAATTTGTCTGTAAAGGAACCGTTCCATTTCAAATATGACCTCGTCGTCATTCTGGAAAAGTCCACCATGCTACGCTTTCTTAAGCGGGACAAGTAGTAGGATATCGTTGTAATTGTGACAAAGTCACGCAGGAAGAATTCAACACTACATGACGCGTTTCGGGAGATACCCATCACAAAACTGTCGTGATCATCTACATATCCAGATTCATAAAGACACACTATAACTCATGTTGGGTTGGCTGATGAGCCAACGAGTGGAGGCCGAAATGCACGCGTTTTAGCTCACGCAGGCTGGCGTGAGGAGGGAAGAACTATACTGACGTGAGGTCTGGAACATGACAAGGAATGAGAATTCAGAAAGCGGACGTAATTAGTTTCATACTTAACTTTAATCCGTTAATGATGAACGTCGCTCTTGACGGTACATGATTCACAATATTATCTGTTCAGAATACATTCTTGAAGTAATTATAGTAACTGAATATGGCGGCTTGCTAGGTCGTAGCAAATGACGTAGCTGAAGGCTATGCTAAACTGTCGTCTCTGCAAATGAGAGTGTATATAGACAGTGAACCACCGCTACCAAAGTCGGCTGTACAACTGGGGCGAGTGCTAGGGAGTCTCTCTAGACCTGCCGTGTGGCGGCGATCGGTCTGCAATCAATGATAGTGGCGACACACGGGCCCGACGTATACTAACGGACTGCGGCCGATTTGAAGGCTACCACCTAGCAAGTGTGGTGTCTGGCGGTGACACAACAACACATACAGGGTTATTACAAATGATTGAAGCGATTTCACAGCTCTACAATAACTTTATTATTTGAGATATTTTCACAATGCTTTGCACACACATACAAAAACTCAAAAAGTTTTTTTAGGCATTCACAAATGTTTGATATGTGCCCCTTTAGTGATTCGGCAGACATCAAGCCGATAATCAAGTTCCTCCCACACTCGGCGCAGTATGTCCCCATCAATGTCTTCGAAAGCATCGTTGATGCGAGCTCGCAGTTCTGGCACGTTTCTTGGTAGACGAGGTTTAAACACTGAGTCTTTCACATAACACCACAGAAAGAAATCGCATGGGGTTAAGTCGAGAGAGCGTGGAGGCCATGACATGAATTGCTGATCATCATCTCCACCACGACCGATCAATCCATTTTCCAATCTCCAAGAAATGCCGAACATCATGATGGAAGTGCGGTGGAGCACCATCCTGTTGAAAGATGAAGTCGGCGCTGTCGGTCTCCAGTTGTGACATGAGCCAATTTTCCAGCATGTCCAGATACAAGTGTCCTGTAACGTTTTTTTTCGCAGAAGAAAAAGGGGCCGTAAACTTTAAACCGTCAGATTGCACAAAACACGTTAACTTTTGGTGAATTGCGAATTTGCTGCACGAATGCGTGAGGATTCTCTATCGCCCAGATTCGGACATTGTGTCTGTTCACTTCACCATTAAGAAAAAATGTTGCTTCATCACTGAAAACAACTTTCGCACTGAACGCATCCTCTTCCATGAGCTGTTGCAACCGCGCCGAAAATTCAAAGCGTTTGACTTTGTCATCGGGTTTCAGGGCTTGTAGCAATTGTAAACGGCAAGGCTTCTGCTTTAGCCTTTTCCGTAAGATTTTCCAAACCGTCGGCTGTGGTACGTTTAGCTCCCTGCTTGCTTTATTCGTCGACTTCCGCGGGCTACGCGTGAAAATTGCCCGCACGCGTTCAACCGTTTCTTCGCTCACTGCAGGCCGACTCGTTGATTTCCCCTTACAGAGGAATCCAGAAGCTTTAAACTGCGCATACCATCGCCGAATGGAGTTAGCAGTTGGTGGATCTTTGTTGAACTTCGTCCTGAAGTGTCGTTGCACTGTTATGACTGACTGATGCGAGTGCATTTCAAGCACGACATACGCCTTCTCGGCTCCTGTCTCCATTTTGTCTCACTGCGCTTTCGAGCGCTCTGGCGGCAAAAAACCTGAAGTGCGGTTTGAGCCGAACAAAACTTTATGAGTTTTTCTACGTATCTGTAGCGTGTCGTGACCATATGTCAATGAATGGAGCTACAGCGAATTTATGAAATCGCTTCAATCATTTGTAATAGCCCTGTATAGCTGTCATGGAAAGGCGGGAAAATATGTGGGATGATGCAAGATCTCAAAGGCCAAATATGCAACACGTGTGCCTGTTTGCTGTGCAGAATGTCATGAGGCAACATCTCGGAGCAAAAACACCACACTGGACAGCTTTCAGCGACGCTTCGTCTTTACAACCCCTTCAGGATATCTCGGCAGTATGCTCCTGTGACGGTTTGCCATTTAGATACATAATCCGTAAGCGCCACAACATGGCAGTCCCAAAAACACTCAGTACTACCGTCTCCGATAATGGTGAGGTATTTGTCTTTTTCGGCGGTGGTGAGTGGAGATGTTTCCGCTCTTTGCTTTGCTCCTCAGTCTCTGAGTCATACTATACCACAACCACTCGTCCATGGTGGTTAGGTGGGTAAAGGCGTCATCCAGACTGTTCCGACGCAGCTGCAACTTTTCTACTGCTGTCTCTTTGGTGGGCTTTTGAGCGTGTGTGAGCAGTCGCGGAATCATTACGAGTCAACGAGGGCTGTTCATTAAGTAATGGAACATACACTCCTGGAAATGGAAAAAAGAACACATTGACACCGGTGTGTCAGACCCACCATACTTGCTCCGGACACTGCGAGAGGGCTGTACAAGCAATGATCACACGCACGGCACAGCGGACACACCAGGAACCGCGGTGTTGGCCGGCGAATGCGCTAGCTGCGCAGCATTTGTGCACCGCCGCCGTCAGTGTCAGCCAGTTTGCCGTGGCATACGGAGCTCCATCGCAGTCTTTAACACTGGTAGCATGCCGCGACAGCGTGGACGTGAACCGTATGTGCAGTTGACGGACTTTGAGCGAGGGCGTATAGTGGGCATGCGGGAGGCCGGGTGGACGTACCGCCGAATTGCTCAACACGTGGGGCGTCAGGTCTCCACAGTACATCGATGTTGTCGCCAGTGGTCGGCGGAAGGTGCACGTGCCCGTCGACCTGGGACCGGACCGCAGCGACGCACGGATGCACGCCAAGACCGTAGGATCCTACGCAGTGCCGTAGGGGACCGCACCGCCACTTACCAGCAAATTAGGGACACTGTTGCTCCTGGGGTATCGGCGAGGACGATTCGCAACCGTCTCCATGAAGCTGGGCTACGGTCCCGCACACCGTTAGGCCGTCTTCCGCTCACGCCCCAACATCGTGCAGCCCGCCTCCAGTGGTGTCGCGACAGGCGTGAATGGAGGGACGAATGGAGACGTGTCGTCTTCAGCATTGAGAGTCGCTTCTGCCTTGGTGCCAATGATGGTCGTATGCGTGTTTGGCGCCGTGCAGGTGAGCGCCACAATCAGGACTGCATACGACCGAGTCACACAGGGCCAACACCCGGCATCATGGTGTGGGGAGCGATCTCCTACACTGGCCGTACACCACTGGTGATCGTCGAGGGGACACTGAATAGTGCACGGTACATCCAAACCGTCATCGAACCCATCGTTCTACCATTCCTAGACCGGCAAGGGAACTTGCTGTTCCAACAGGACAATGCACGTCCGCATGTATCCCGTGCCACCCAACGTGCTCTAGAAGGTGTAAGTCAACTACCCTGGCCAGCAAGATCTCCGGATCTGTCCCCCATTGAGCATGTTTGGGACTGGATGAAGCGTCGTCTCACGCGGTCTGCACGTCCAGCACGAACGCTGGTCCAACTGAGGCGCCAGGTGGAAATGGCATGGCAAGCCGTTCCACAGGACTACATCCAGCATCTCTACGATCGTCTCCATGGGAGAATAGCAGCCTGCATTGCTGCGAAAGGTGGATATACACTGTACTAGTGCCGACATTGTGCATGCTCTGTTGCCTGTGTCTGTGGTTCTGTCAGTGTGATTATGTGATGTATCTGACCCCAGAAATGTGTCAATAAAGTTTCCCCTTCCTGGGACAATGATTTCACGGTGTTCTTATTTCAATTTCCAGGAGTGTATTTTTCTGAATGCAGGTTGCTTTTATTCACGATTCCAATACACCATATTATTCCCCACTCTCTTGGCTACAAAACCCTACTTTTTAACGCGGTCTACGTCCAACGCTACGGTCTTACGCCATTTTACCAGGAAAGCCTGTATGCCCGCATGGTACCTCTCTACTGGTAGACGTCGGAGCCAGCCTGTTGCTGTAGCAATGACCTCCCTATCATCCACATACTGCTTACCGCGGAATGCATCCTTCATTGGGCCAAACAAATGGAAGTCGGGAGTTGCTTCTGTTAGACGGTGAGGAAACGAGTAGGCACAGACCTCTGGTTAGCCATCTGGCGACGAGTGTGTCAGCACTAACGACAGAGACTTCCAGTTGTGCAGGGACGTGTTTGACCGCGATCCGTCGATACTTCGAATGAGAGTGTCCGCACGTTCAGACACTGCAAGAGTCACAGGTGTGTGCCGCTGGCTGGTACGCGGGAGGTTGGTTAGGTTTCCTCGACCTCCTAGCAATGGCAGACGCCTCGCCCAACGACTCATCGTGCTTTTGTTCACTGCTAGGTCTCCGATGATATTCTGCAAGCGCCTATGAGAATCAGTGATTCTCTGGTCTTCCGCCAAAAGAAAATCAATGACAGATTTCTGCTTGGAACGCTCCTCTGTTACAGACTCATGAAGCGGGAATATTCCATGTCCCACAATAAAATCAGCATTTTTTTTTTCCACCCGAAAGTGGCAGACAAAAAAAAGTGTTGCATTACTTTTTCAACGCCCCTCGTATATTTGCATCTACATCTACATACACACTCTGCAAGCCACCGTACAGTGCGTGGCGGTGGGTACTTGTACCACTTTATGTGAATTTATTTCCCTTTCCACTTGCAAATGCGAGGTAGGAAAAATAACTGTCTATATGCCTATATACGAGCCCTAATTTTTCGTGGTGCTTACGAGAAATGTACGTTGCTCGCAGCACAATCGTTCTGCAGCCAGCTTCAGATGCCCGTTCTCTAAATTTTCACAATAGCGTTTCGCGGAAAAGAAGTCTTCTTCTGTTTGGAGATTCCCCTTGCAGTTCATTAACCATCTCCATAAAACTCGTGTGTTAATCGAAACTACGGCCAACATACCTGTCAGCCCGCGTCTGCACTCCTTCAGTGATTTCCTTTAATCCATTCTGGTGGGGATCCCAAACGCTCAAGAAAGGGTCGCATTAATATTTTATAGTCTACTTCGTAGATGAACTACACTTTGCTAATACTCTCCCAATAAATCACTGTCGACTATTCGCCATCCATTTTACAGTCCTTGTTCCATTTCATATCGCTTCGCAACGTTAAGACCTAGATATTTAATCTGCGTCACGTACCCAAGCACACGACTAAGACAGTATTCGAACAGTACAGGATTGTTTTCCCAACTCACCTGCATTGACTTCCATTTTTCTACATTTGAGCAAGCTGTTGTTCATCACACCAACTAGAAATTCAGACTATCCTCTATCCTACAGTTACTCTATTACAACACTTTTCCCTATAATACAGTGTCATCAGCAAAGAGCTGTAGATTGCTGCTCGCCTTGCCCTTCGCATCATATATGTATAGAAGATAACAGAGGTTCTGTAACACTTCTCTGGGATACTCCTGTTATCCCTGTCGCTGACGAAAACTCGTCGTCGAGGACAACGCACTGACTCCTTCCTATTACTTGAGAAGTCTTCGAGCCACCCACATACCTGGGAACCTAACCCGCATGCTCAGACCTTGGTCAGCAGTCTGCAGTGCGGCTCTGTGTCAAACGCTTTCCGGTATCCTGGGAATATGGAATTTACCTGCAGCCTTTCATCCATGGTTCAGAAGAAATCGTGCGAGAAAAGGGAAATCAGAGATTCGCATGAAACGTACCCATCTGTGGACAGAAGCCTTTCTCTCTCAAGCAAATTGATTATTTTAGAATTTACAGTATCCAGAATGAGATCTTCACTCTGCAGCGGAGTGTGCGCTGATATGAAACTTCCTGTCAGATTAAAACTGTGTGCCGGACCGAGGCTCGAATTCGGGACCTTTGCCTTTCGCGGGCAAGTGGACTGCCATCTGAGCTACCCAAGCACAACAAACACCCCGCCCTCACAGCTTTACATCTACCAGGACCTCGTCTTCTACCTTCCAAACTTCACAGAAGCTCTCCTGCGAACCTGGTCTCGGTCTGGCACACAGTTTTAATCTGCCACGAAGTTTCAATTTACAGTACGTTTCAAAATTCTGAAGTAAACTGATGTTAACCATATTGGTCTGAAATTTTTCATGTCGGCTGTCTTACCAGTTTTATATGCAAATTGAGCTTGAACTGTACCTTCGGTCCAACAAATATTGTGCAGTTTCATTGCCCGTGTTTATAAGCCCACAGGGCCTTAATGGTAGCCGCGTGGTTTAGGGCGCCTTGTCACGGTCCGTGTGGCTCCCCCGTCGGAGGTTCGAGTCCTCCCTCGGGCATGGGCGTGTGTGTTGTCCTTAGCGTAAGTTAGTTTAAGTTAGGTTAAGTAGTGTGTAGGCTTAAGGACCGATGACCTCAGCAGTTTGGTCCCACAAGACCTTACCACAAATTTCCAAATTTCTTTACATCTACATCCATACTCCGCAAGCCACCTGACGGTGTGTGGCGGAGTGTACCTTGTGTAGCTCTATCGGTTGTCCCTTGTATTCCAGTCTCGTATTGCTCGTGGAAAGAAGGATTGTCGGTATGCCTCTGTGTTGGCTCTAATCTCTCTGATTTTATCCTCGTGGTCTCTTCGCGAGGGAGCAATATACTGCTTGACTCCTCGGTGACGGTATGTTCTCGAAACTACAACAAAAGCCCGTACCGAGCTACTGAGCTTCTCTCCTGCAGAGTCTTCCACTGGAGTTTATCTATCATTTCCGTAACGCTTTCGCGATTACTAAACGATCCTGTAACGAAGCGCGCTGCTCTCCGTTGGATCTTCTCTATCTCTTCTATCAACCCTATCTGGCACGGATCCCACACTGTTGAGCAGTATTCGAGCAGTGGGCGAACAAGCGTACTGTAACCTACATCCTTTGTTTTCGGATTGCATTTCCTTAGGATTCTACCAATGATGATAGTCGCGCAGCGATCGAAATAGATTTGCAACAATAGCAAAGATTTCTGCGTCAACGATCATTGCTGACCCTCATTTTGTTATTAGCAAAGAAGTTCTGCCATGAAATGAAACGACACCTCAGACCGTCATTCGAGGCTGTCGGGCGGAAGGGAGGTGGATTTGGTGGTAAGTTGCTATGGGACCAAACTGCTGAGGTCATCGGTCCCTAAGCTTGTACACAACTTTTTTTCTTTTTGGTCATCAGTCTACTGACTGGTTTGATGCGGCCCGCCACGAATTCCTTTCCTGTGCTAACCTCTTCATCTCAGAGTAGCACTTGCAACCTACGTCCTCAATTATTTGCTTGACGTATTCCAATCTCTGTCTTCCTCTACCGCTTTTGCCCTCTACAGCTCCCTCTAGTACCATGGAAGTCATTCCCTCATGTCTTAGCAGATGTCCTATCATCCTGTCCCTTCTCCTTATCAGTGTTTTCCACATATTCCTTTCCTCTCCGATTCTGCGTAGAACCTCCTCATTCCTTACCTTATCAGTCCACCTAATTTTCAACATTCGTCTATAGCACCACATCTCAAATGCTTCGATTCTCTTCTGTTCCGGTTTTCCCACAGTCCATGTTTCACTACCATACAAAGCTGTACTCCAGACGTACATCCTCAAAAATTTCTTCCTCAAATTAAGGCCGGTATTTGATGTCAGTAGACTTCTCTTGGCCAGAAATGCCTTTTCTGCCATAGCGAGTCTGCTTTTGATGTCCTCCTTGCTCCGTCCGTCATTGGTTATTTTACTGCCTAGGTAGCAGAATTCCTTAACTTCATTGACTTCGTGACCATCAATCCTGATGTTAAGTTTCTCGCTGTTCTCATTTCTACTACTTCTCATTACCTTCGTCTTTCTCCGATTTACTCTCAAACCATACTGTGTACTCATTAGACGGTTCATTCCGTTCAGCAGATCATTTAATTCTTCTTCACTTTCACTCAGGACAGCAATGTCATCAGCGAATCGTATCATTGATAACCTTTCACCTTGTATTTTAATTCCACTCCTGAACCTTTCTTTAATTTCCAACATTGCTTCCTCGATGTACAGATTGAAGAGTAGGGGCGAAAGGCTACAGCCTTGTCTTACACGTTTCTTAATACGAGCACTTCGTTCTTGATCGTCCACTCTTATTATTCCCTCTTGGTTGTTGTACATATTGTATATGACCCGTCTCTCCCTATAGCTTACCCCTACTTTTTTCAGAATCTCTAACAGCTTGCACCATGTTATATTGTCGAACGCTTTTTCCAGGTCGACAAATCCTATGAAAGTGTCCTGATTTTTCTTTAGCCGTGCTTCCATTATTAGCCGTAACGTCAGAATTGCCTCTCTCGTCCCTTTACTTTTCCTAAAGCCAAACTGATAGTCACCTAGCGCATTCTCAATTTTCTTTTCCATTCTTCTGTATATTATTGTTGTAAGCAGCTTCGATGCATGAGCTGTTAAGCTGATTGTGCGATAATTCTCGCACTTGTCTACTTAATCCAACTTAAACTAAGTTACGCCAAGGGCTACACACACACACACACACACACACACACGCCCAAGTGAAGACTCGAACCTCCGACGGGGGAGCCGTGCGAACTGTGTCAATGCGCCCCAGACCGTGTGGCTACCCCGCGGGGCATGGAAGGTGACCGGTTGGTATCTCACCGTTTTCCGGGGCGTCGTCACACATGTCTTTACTGCTCATCCAGACTCAATTCGAAGCGGGTCTGAAAGTTCTATACCAGCCGGAGTGGCCGAGCGGTTATAGGTGCTACAGTGTGGAACAGCGCGAACGCTACGGTCGCAGGTTCGAATAATACCTCGCGCATGGATGTGTGTCATGTCCTTAGGTTAGTTAGGTTTAAGTAGTTCTAAGTTCTAGGGGACTGATGACCTCAGAAGTGAAGCCCCATAGCGGTCAGAGCCATTTGAACTTTTTTTTTTTTTTAAAGAAAAAACTTCTATTCCAGTCGGTGAGACCTGCGAAGACGTGTCTGGCGACGCTCCAGACGACTGTGGGATACCAACCTGACTGACAACTGCCCTAAAGACTGACAAAAAGGAGTGGCGCCGTTTACATTCATAGCAAAACCCTTTTGGTTGGGATCCGTGGCGACCTTACAGCACAGCGGTTAGTCGACAATACTTTACGCCCCGTTTTGCTACGACAGATATGTTTGAAATACGGTAGGCATCGCTGGACAGAGCGGATCAGGTTGTGGAAAAGGGCCAAGATCAGTTACTGTTAGTTACACAAGAACACACAACTTTATTGCTAGAAAAACTAATACACAGTTTTCTCTTTAAAATAACAAGGATCTATTCACGGCTGAGAACCCAAGTAACTTCTAAATAATAAAGTTTAAATAATTGTTTTTAAAACGCAAGGATTTAGAGAAACGGCTGAAGGCCTTATTTAAGTAAAATTAAAATACCTTCTCGGATAAAGGAAAAGGAAATTCTTTAAAAGGCAAGCATTTACAAATCTCGGTTAAGAGCCATATTAAGGAAAATTTAAATTAATTCCTCGGCTGAAAGCCCAATAATATTTCAACATATTAAAAGGCAATGAAATGTACACCCTTAGCTGCCTACAGGCGTTGACATACGTCAACGGGGACAGATGAAAATGTGTGCCCCGACCGGGACTCGAACCCGGGATCTCCTGCTTACATGGCAGACGCTCTATCCATCTGAGCCACCGACGGTACAGAGGATAGCGTGACTGCAGGGACTATCTCGCGCACGCCTCCCGCGAGACCCACATTCTCAACGTATTGTCCCGCACTACGTTCGTAGTGCCCCCGCCCATTATACTCATTGTGTCCGAAAGAACACATACCATCTTAGTATATATAATAAAAGGCAATCTTTAAAGACAAGCATTTACACAGTACAACAGAAAACCATCTCAAGAAAACTTGAATATCTTGACGGCTGAAGGCTGAAACAATTATTCAAAATAATTAAAGACAAACCTTAAGATAAGCATTTACACACTACGGCTGAAGGCCATTTTAAGAATTCAAGATCATTAAAGAGAAACCTTAGAGACAGTAATTTACACACTACTTCTGAAAACCACAGATTTTAGAACCAACGCGGCTGAAGGCCTAAATACAGAGCAAACACGAATTTTAAATAAAGCACGGCTGAAGGCCTAATCTTAAAATACTTCACATAGAGTTCGGCTGAACGGTGTATATACTAAACATAGAACAGACAAAGTTAATGCACGGCTGAAGGCCTGGCACAGTACTTGCGACAAAAGGAAATCACAATCACAAACAGCAGAACACTGGTGTTCGGAAGTGTTCCAAGGGCTTAGGTGAGACACGCAGCTAAGCGTAACACTAAATAATCGGGTGTGGCAGCACGACCCAGGGACGGCCGAAGAACCAACCAACAACCTAATCAATTCCCTTCCACTCGACCAACGGGACGACAACCAAAAATATCAACGAGGACGTGGATCGCGGCAGGACTATGGCTTAATAATCGGCGTCTAAACACAGTCAAGCCAAAATAACCACTCAAAAATGATAAACACCAAAGCTGTCGAACCACACGCCGCGGAGATTTCCTCGCTGCTCTGTCGCAACCGACCGACTACCTACTCCAGTATGCAGAGAGCATTTTTCTGCTCAGAGGAAACGACAGAAGCTACACACAGTCCCACGTAAACACTTGCGCCAACAACTCTGACAATCCTAAAACCGATCACCGTGGAACAACAGGGAGAAATGACAAGTCACACACACACAGAGTTTCCATAAGCGTTGGGCGACCAAATACACGTCGTCCGGTGAGACGACCGACCGAACGACCAACCAAGGTCGACCCCACTCGAGTCGTGTGCGTCGGCAACGGTCGGGCGAGTCTTGGCTGTCCGGACCTCACTGCAGCTCCATCCCAACTCAACGTGATATCCGTTCGGAACTCGGGCACACAGCGACCCCGACACAGATCTCATTATCGGAGAAGGGAAGATGAGCAATTCAAAACCCATTTCTAGAACAACAACGAAAGAAAGTGAGGTACTGCTCGGAGCCAACCAGCCAGAGGAAACACATGCCTATAGGCAAGCAAACCAGCAACCTAGTGACGCCAGTAAATCGAATTAAAAGAAAAACGAGGCAACAGCCACAAAAACAAAATGACCAGCAATAAACGGCATGACTGCGAGCCGCGCACCGCTCAGTGTTGATCAGAAGATACGTCTGAATGAATTTCATGTTTAAATGACAGGTATTAGAACTGAAAAAAAAAAAACACGAACATAACTACTGAAACGGGAGACCAACCAGTGATACAGTGACTAACAGCATCGAGGGCACCCGTATTTTCCCCATTTCTGTGTATTTTACGATTCATGGAAACGCTCGTAGAATATACAAATGGCTCTGAGCACTATGGGACTCAACTGCTGAGGTCATTAGTCCCCTAGAACTTAGAACTAGTTAAACATAACCAACCTTAGGACATCACAAACATCCATGCCCGAGGCAGGATTCGAACCTGCGACCGTAGCGGTCATGCGGTTCCAGACTGCAGCGCCTTTAACCGCACGGCCACTTCGGCGGCATAGAATATACAACTTTGTGCGAAAAATAAAGCGTCGGATGCTCTTTAAGGCTATTCGCAGATGATGCAGTTGTTTATACCAAAGTAAGAACGGCAGAAGATAGTAAGAACTTACAAAAAAACCTGCAGAGAATTGATGAATGGTGCAGACTCTGGCAGTTGACACTGAACGTAAATAAATGTAAAATATTGCGCATACATAGGAAAAGAAATCCAATACTATACAGCTACATTATTGATGACAAACAGCTGGAGGCAGCGTCTGCCGTAAAATATCTAGGCGTAACTATCCAGAGCGACCTTAACTGGTAT
This sequence comes from Schistocerca nitens, assembly GCF_023898315.1. Lineage (NCBI taxonomy): Eukaryota > Metazoa > Arthropoda > Insecta > Orthoptera > Acrididae > Schistocerca > Schistocerca nitens. The sequence goes on from NC_064623.1 coordinate 203,447,295, forward strand.
GACCATATAAAACAGATAGTGGGAAAAGCAGACGCCAGACTCGGATTCATCGGAAGGCTCTTAAGGAAGTGTAACTCATCCACCTAAGAAGTAGCTTATAAGGCGCTCGTTCGTCCGACTCTTGAGTATTGTCCATCTATCTGGGATCCCTATCAGGTAGCATTTTGTCACGGGATCGTTTAGCTGGCTAGAAAGATGCTAAACAAACTCCACTGGCAGGCGTTACGAAAAAAATGTTTCAAATGGCTCTGAGACTATGGTACTTAACATCTGAGGTCATCAGTCCCCTAGAACTTAGAACTACTTAAACCTAACTAACCTAGGGTTCAAATGGTTCAAATGGCTCTGAGCACTATGGGACTCAACTGCTGTGGTTATCAGTCCCCTAGAACTTAGAACTACTTAAACCTAACTAACCTAAGGACATCACACACATCCACGCCCGAGGCAGGATTCGAACCTGCGACCGTAGCAGTCGCACGGTTCCGGACTGCGCGCCTAGAACCGCGAGACCACCGCGGCCGGCTAACTAACCTAGGGACATCACACACATCCATGCCCGAGGCAGGATTGGAACCTGCGACCGTAGCGGTCACGCGGTTCCAGGCTGAAGCGCCTAGAACCGATCGGCCACAGCGGCCGGCGCAGGCGTTACAAGAGAGGCGTTGTGCATCACGGAGAGATTTACTATTCAAATTTCGGAACAGCACGTTTCAGGATTCAAACAACATATAACTTTCCTCCCACAAACATCTCGCGTATTGACAACGAGGAGAAAATTCGAGCCGGCCACTGTGGCTGAGCGATTCTAAGCGCTTCAGTCCCGAACTACGCCGCTGCTACGGTCAAGGTTCGAATCCTGCGTCGGGCATGGATGTGTGTGATGTCCTTAGGTTAGTTCGGTTTGCGTAGTTCTAAGTCTAGGGGACTGATGACCTCAGATGTTAAGTCCCATAGTGCTTAGAGCCATTTGAACCATTTTTTGAGAAAGTTCGAGAAATTATAATCATTACAGAGACATACCGACAACCATTCTTCCCACGCACTATACGCGAGTGGAACAGGGTTGGAGGGATCAGATATTGGTACCGAAAGTACCCACCGCCATAGACCTTTAGGTGGCATGCTGAGTATGATGTAAATGTACCAGGGCTGGAACTTAAATGGTGTCAACTATTTATTCACAACCGATACAAAAGAGTTACATGTTTGCACCTGTTACTGACCTTCTAAGTAGTCACCAGCTTTATGTAGAACCCGCTGCCAGCGATGTGGAAGGCATACTATACCGTTAGCAGAGCCTGTTCTGCTGATGGTGCGAATGGAGCGGTCTAAAGTAATGGTGATTCTCCTGTACAACTGTGATGGTGTTATCCTATCGCATTACTTTCCTCCACGGCAGAGTGTCAATGCACAGTATTACTGTTTGTTTTTGGAGCATGACCTGCGACCAGCTTTGCGAAAGAAGCGGCGGCACCTTCTCCGCAACCCATCCTTCAGCCGGCAGCTGTGGCCGAGTGGTTCTAGGTGCTTCAGTCTACAATGGCGCTGCTGCTACGGTGGCAGGTTCGAATCCTGCCTCGGGCATGGATGTGTGTGATGTCCTTAGGTTAGTAAGGTTTAACTAGTTCTAAGTCTAGGGGACGGATGACCTGAGACGTTAAGTTGCATAGTGCTTAGAGCCATTTGAACCATTTGAACCGACGCATCATCTTGCATGACAATGTGCGGGCGCGTACAGCGAAAGCTGTGGCTGATCTGTTCGGTCGATGGGACTGGAAAGTACTGTACCATCCACCACACTCCCCGGACGTAAGTCCTTGTGACTTTGATTTGATTCCGAAGATGAAGGAACCATTTCGTGGCATTCACTTCAGAGCTGTTTCAGAGATTCGGCAGGCAATAGACAGCTCCATTCGGACCATCAACAGTCAGTCTCTACTAGCGGTATACTACGCCTTCCACATCGCTGGAAACGGGTTCTACACAACGCTGGTGACTACTTTGGAGGACAGTAAGAGGTGCAAACATGAACTATTTTGTATCGGTTGTGAATAACGCACTATTCGCAAGTGGAACAGGTTTGATGGGATGAGATAGTGGTACCCAAAGTACCCTCCGCCACACATCATTAGGTGGCCTGCCGAGTATGATGTAGATGTAGAAGGATAACCACACACAGAAATCGAACCTAGACCGCCCGGATGGGAAGCAAGCATTCTACCACGGAAGCACGCTGTCGGAAATTCGACCTTACTTTACGGTACTGAAGACGCTCAGAAGAACTTAAAAGCTGATTTTCTAGAGAACTTTTGAACTGCACATACTATAAATATAAAAGTTTAAAAAATTTGCACTGTTTAGGAGAGTCGATACACCGTCGATTTAGAAGTATTTTTGCTCGGGGAGATGGCAGCTCTGCGTACAAAATTTCGCAAACTGTATACTTCTAAATCACCCGCAACTTTAATCGTGTATTCCTCACACTCCTGTATACTAAAAACCGCTCTGAGCACTATGGGACTTAACTTCTAAGGTCATCAGTCCCCTAGAACGTAGAACTACTGTAACCTAACTAACCTAAGGACATCACACACATCCATTCCCGAGGCAGGATTCGAACCTGCGACCGTAGCGGTCGCGCAGTTCCTGTATACTCACAATAAGTAAAATTTTGTTATTTACGATCATAATGTCACAATTTTACTGGCCAGCAGTGTATATAGTGAAAAACAACAGTCCTGTAGGGCTCCCGTGACGTACTCCGCGTGGTTACATTTATTTGCAACTGGTAATTCCGACGCTAGAAGAGCGACGTGTTGAGTTCTTTGCGGTAAGAAGCCGTGAATGCAGACGGGGATGGCTGGTTCGATACTCGGCGATCTCGCGTTCTGTTCACTGAGCGACGCTTTCGCCACCACTAAAGCGCCGCTGCAGTCTGGACGGGGCGCAGCGCGAGCGGCAAACAGAGCGACAAGAACTGCCAATGGCGCCCTGCGACGGAGCAACAAGTGTCTCCGGCTTGAGTGAAATGAAAGCCTCCTCTTCGCTTGCAGCCGTGGGCGCGTTTGATCTGCACGGGACCTGGAAGACACCCTCTGTCTGTCTACGTCGCTTTCCGGGAATGAGCTCACAGACAAGACACCCAGACGATACGGGCAGTTAATTACGAATTTGCAGACGGACTACTCACCGCCCGACTCCCTACAATTCTATACATTACAACGTTAGTATCATCTACATTTGCCGGCCGCGGTGGCGGAGCGGTTCTAGGCGCTTCAGTCCGGAATCGCACGGCTGCTACGGTCGCAAACTGCGCGACCGCGACCGTCGCAGCTTCGAATCCCGCCTCGAGCATGGATGTGTGTGAGGTCCTTAGGTTAGTAAGGTTTCTAGGGGACTGATGACCTCAGAAGTTAAGTCCCATAGTGCTCGTATCCGAAACTCATAATGGGTCTTTTTGGACTCATGGTATTAACTCACGTTGCCGACAGTGAAATACTTTATAAAAAAAAAACCTCTACGGACAAAATATTAGACATTCCTTAAAACAGTGATTCCCAACTAGGGGGTAATTATTCCCTGAGGGGTAAAATATGCCTTCGTCAGGGATAAAAACAAGAGTTCAATAGCGCTTCGCTCACGAAACCAAATTGTTTTTAAAAGATCATCACTATTATAAGTATTTCGTGAGGCTGTTATATTGATTAGATAACTACTCTTTAAACTCCGTCCGGAGTTGGATGTCCCAGCGGTAACGACCGACCACCGTGTCATCTTCACTGTATGCTGATATGGAGTGGTATGTTGTCCACACCACTCTACCGGCCGTTGTCAGTTTTCGTGAGCAGAGTCGCTACTTCTCAGTGAAGTACGAGGTTTGGAACTTTAATAGTGGCAACTATTTATTTACAGGTCGTAAAAAATAGATACGAGTTTCAAAGTCTTACTGTCCTCCAACATCGTCACCAGCATTGTGTATAACCCGTTGCCAGCGATGTGGAAGTCGTAGGATACTCTTAGCAGTGCCAGCTGTGTTGACAGTTCGAGCAGCGCGGTCTATTCCCCGATCAATTTGTAGTAGTTCTGAAGCGAATGCGGTGAAGTGTTTCCTTCAGTTTAGAAATCGAGTTGAACTCACGAGGGCTTAAGTCAGGGGAGTGCAGTAGGTGGTATAGCACTTCGCAAACCCACCAGTCAAACAAACAGTAACAGCTTGCAGTGTACGTGCTTGAGCATTGTCCTGCAAAATGATGGTCGGGTCCTGCAGAAACTGCCATCACTTCTGTCTCTATGCTGCTCATTTTTGGAACACAACCTACGACCAATTCTTCGGACAATAGTGTTCACGAAACACAACCGCTCTTCCATGGTCCAGGGGTCTGGGGCCTGATGGGTCTGAATTTTGTATGGTAAGACATGCAGGTCTTTGACAACAATTGGTTACGGTTGATTCCCACCTGTTGCGCAGCTCGCTTGATCGATTTTCTGGAGCTTGTTTGAAACACAGCGCGTGTCTTGTCGATGTTTCCAGGCGTTTTCACCCTTTTTTGGACGACCGAAATTGCCAAGACTGTCATCACGAACACTATACGCTCTCTCAGACTTGCGAATCAAATTCTTGATTGTTAACACACCTGGAACGGTTGCCTCCAGCTTGAACTCGATCGCAAACTTGCTTTGAGCCGGAGGCGCGTGCGCATGCGCATACTAATTACCAGCTGTGCAGCTTGAACGTCCTAATGCAAACCGTTCAGAAGTTATGACGATTTCATTTCATATACACTCCTGGAAACTGAAATAAGAACACCGTGAATTCATTGTCCCAGGAAGGGGAAACTTTATTGACACATTCCTGGGGTCAGATACATCACATGATTACACTGACAGAACCACAGGCACATAGACACAGGCAACAGAGCATGCACAATGTCGGCACTAGTACACTGTATATCCAACTTTCGCAGCAATGCAGGCTGCTATTCTCCCATGGAGACGATCGTAGAGATGCTGGATGTAGTCCTGTGGAACGGCTTGCCATGCCATTTCCACCTGGCGCCTCAGTTGGACCAGCGTTCGTGCTGGACGTGCAGACCGCGTGAGACGACGCTTCATCCATTCCCAAACATGCTCAATGGGGGACAGATCCGGAGATCTTGCTGGCCAGGGTAGTTGACTTACACCTTCTAGAGCACGTTGGGTGGCACGGGATACATGCGGACGTGCGTTGTCCTGTTGGAACAGCAAGTTCCCTTGCCGGTCTAGGAATGGTAGAACGATGGGTTCGATGACGGTTTGGATGTACCGTGCACTATTCAGTGTCCCCTCGACGATCACCAGTGGTGTACGGCCAGTGTAGGAGATCGCTCCCCACACCATGATGCCGGGTGTTGGCCCTGTGTGCCTCGGTCGTATGCAGTCCTGATTGTGGCGCTCACCTGCACGGCGCCAAACACGCATACGACCATCATTGGCACCAAGGCAGAAGCGACTCTCATCGCTGAAGACGACACGTCTCCATTCGTCCCTCCATTCACGCCTGTCGCGACACCACTGGAGGCGGGCTGCACGACGTTGGGGCGTGAGCGGAAGACGGCGTAACGGTGTGCGGGACCGTAGCCCAGCTTCATGGAGACGGTTGCGAATGGTCCTCGCCGATACCCCAGGAGCAACAGTGTCCCTTATTTGCTGGGAAGTGGCGGTGCGGTCCCCTACGGCACTGCGTAGGATCCTACGGTCTTGGCGTGCATCCGTGCGTCGCTGCGGTCCGGTTCCAGGTCGACGGGCACGTGCACCTTCCGCCGACCGCTGGCGACAACATCGATGTACTGTGGAGACCTCACGCCCCACGTGTTGAGCAATTCAGCGGTACGTCCACCCGGCCTCGCGCATGCCCACTATACGCCCTCGCTCAAAGTCCGTCAACTGCACATACGGTTCACGTCCACGCTGTCGCGGCATGCTACCAGTGTTAAAGACTGCGATGGAGCTCCGTATGCCACGGCAAACTGGCTGACACTGACGGCGGCGGTGCACAAATGCTGCGCAGCTAGCGCCATTCGACGGCCAACACCGCGGTTCCTGGTGTGTCCGCTGTGCCGTGCGTGTGATCATTGCTTGTACAGCCCTCTCGCAGTGTCTCGAGCAAGTATGGTGGGTCTGACACACCGGTGTCAATGTGTTCTTTTTTCCATTTCCAGGAGTGTAGTTCAATAATTGTAACCCTGTAGATGTAAAAACGGGGTACATCGCAAAATGCAAAAAAAAAAAAAAAAAAAAAAAGGAAGACATACGAAAGTCACGAGAAAATAAAGTAAATGTGTCCCGCATGAGTGGCAACAGATCTGTAAAAATGAATGTGAAGAAATCGAAAGAAATGATCGTCGGAAAAATTTACTCAATCAGCTGTGGTATCTAACTGGGGGTTATGGACTTTGGTAGTCGCCTTCTCATCTTTGATTGCAGGGCTGTGAAACGAGTGTGTCAGCCTATGGAAGAGAACGTGGAGAACC